>NC_066639.1:14093043-14206323 GCF_025201925.1 Gopherus flavomarginatus
CCCAAAAGTGGTGGAGACAGTAAATTAAAATATGGTTAACATATGAAAAGTATGATGATAAATATTTGATGTATGTGAATGGTTAGGGAGATGCTAGCCTAGAAAGGATCCATCGGCCAAAGAATTTGTCAAGTGGACCACCAGACAACCCCCGGAGGGTAAACTGGGATCCACCCCAAACACCTGGAAGGAATGTGCCACTTTAGACAGTGTGGAGCCACCATGAATGTGCCATCTGCTGATTGAGCCCCAGCAACAGCAGGATGAAATGGTTCCCATAGATTAACATAGGAATTAATTCCTATAAACATGGTCTCTAAAGATTGAGGACTTGGAGTCTATGGTTCTGCTGCCAGCCTCCAGGAGCATCTGACACAGACTCGGCTCCATCCTCATGACCAAGATACCTGGCCAGTAACTTGGCATGAGCAACTTCTAGGCTGGTAACTATAACACTTATACAGAACCTGAATGAATGATTGTGTGAATGAATATGTGTGTGTGTGTGTGTGTGTGTGTGTGTGTGTGTGTGTGTGTGTGTGTGTGTGTGTGTGTGTGTGTGTGTGTGTGTGTGTGTGTGTGTGTGTGTGTGTGTGTGTGTAAGTAGTAATAGAAATAGGTAACAATGTTGTTTGCTTTTATCTTTTGCTTTATTATGTTTGCAATAAATGTAGCATCTTTGCCTTATCCCTCTTAATAAGATCCTCCTGGTTTTTATTATATTGGTATAACAAGCCAAAAACCAGCTAAACAATGAGCACTCACACTCCCTTAGCTAGCTACCCTACTGCCCCCACCCTGGCCGAACAGCTGATGGCTCGTGGACCTCCATAAGCCCCATAAACAGTTGACTGGTGGGTGGGTGCCCCTGCCCCCTATAGAGACATACCCAGACCAACCCCTTCTTCCCCAAGGCTGGAGCTCAGTTCTTCCCCTTCTGTCCCTGCCGTGCAATCAGCGGTCTCCCTCCTGCTGGGAGACACAGCTGATCGGCGAGGGCGGGGTATGCAGCACGCTGGGGGAAGCTGGGCAGGCCAAGCTTCAGAGCGGAGCGTGGGCCCCACCCCTGGTGCCATGGTAACCCCGCCTAAGGCATGGCTTTTTTGAAAATGTGCTGAGGGGAAGCAGTTGCTTCCCCTGCACCCCATCCCACTATGCTACTGCTCTTCAAGGTCCTTAGACCAAACCCTGTTCTCCACATGACCCTTACTGCTAGTAACACAAACCCTAGCTCTACTCCCTTCAGCATCTCAAGTGGTTAAGATTAGATGAGCAATGTCTGTCCTTTCCCCTTCAACCTGCCTCAGCTAGAGATAGAGAACATGCCCTAGCCATGCGTCTGTGTGTCCACACACCATCTGTCCATCCACCGGCAATCTTCTCAGATCACTGCACAGGGAAAAGAGCTTAGCGCCTGTAACCATGCCTCAGTGGGCCACAGACGAGAAGCCAAATTCAGGACAAACTGCTGAGAAATAGGGCAGATACACCCCAAGACTGGTGCCTAATCCCTCATAGGATATACCAACCCAGCAACAAAAGGAAACTTCTGCTTCACCATACCAGCTAACAATAAGTCACACAATTAGGCATTCCAGTCCTTGTATTACCACTGAAAACACTAGACTAGAAATGAGTGGCTCTTTCAAACCAATCTCTTCAAATAAGAGGTTCTTTTGATCCCAAAGGACCAGCCACACACCCAGGGCAATATACAACTTAGATATTTCCCAAAAATCACGCTGATGCAAATCCTTTAGTAGCTAAATTCTAAAGATTTATTTGTAGAAAGAAAGAAAGAAAGAAAGAAAGAAAGAAAGAAAGAAAGAAAGAAAGAAAGAAAGAAAGAAAGAAAGAAAGAAAGAAAGAAAAGCATTAAAATTGGTTAAAGGAATCAAATACAGTAATTGCAAAGTTCTTGGTTCAGGCTTATAGCAGTGATGGAATAAACTGCTGGTTTGATAAGTCTCTGGTTGTTGCCAAATCACTGGAAGGTCCTCAGTCCCTTGGTTAGAATGCTTCCATTTGTATAAGTCCATAGTCCAGTGGTTTGAACAGTAAAAAGGCTAGAGCAGGATAGAGACACAGTGGAGATGTTTCCAGGCCTCTTACAGCATCTGCCATTTGGAGGGAAACCCAGTGTTTCAAAGTCCTCAGCATAGCTAGTGGAAAATCACAGGTGAAAGATGGGATCTTGGAGTCACATCGACAAGTTCCCTGTCCATGCCTGATTTTGTTCAGTCATTGCAAGAAGCCATTACCTGTACTTCAGAAGGAATGTTCACATAAAAGTCTGTTCAGTTTAGCTGAGGTCTCCCATGGTCCATTGTGAGTTGTGTCCCTTTGATGGGCCACTCAATTTGAATAGTCCCTCCAAGATGTGCTGGATAACTACCTTGTGGGTGTTACCCCAGAAGCAAACATTTGAAATCCAAGTATAGAGCCAATACTTATAACAAATGACACATGCATGCAGATAGCATAATCAATCATAACCTTTTCATAGATACCTTACATGCCACGTTTTGTACAAGATTTGTTGGAAATATATAACAGTGATTGCAACAATGGTCTATATGGTCATATTTTAATCAGATAACATCACAAGAATATTGTGATTTTTAGTGTAAAGGACCAGCTATCACAGTGCTTGAGGAGTACATGTCGCTTGGTGACATCTAATTATAGAACATAAAAAGATAATAATGGCAATAATTGGTCAGACCAAAGATCCATCTAGCCCATTATCCTGTTTTCTGACAGTGTCAATGTCAGGTGCTTAAGAGGGAATGAACAGAACAAATTCAAGTGATCCATTCTCTGTCACACACTCTCAGCCTCTCGCAAACAAAAGCTAGGGACACCATCCCTGCCCATCCTGGCTAATAGCCATTGATGGACCGATTCTCCATGAACTTACTGAGTTCTTTTTGAACCCTGTTCTAGTTTTCGCCTTCTCAACATCCTCCGGCAAAGAGTTGACTGTGCATTGTGTGAAGAAATACTTCCTTTTATTTGTTTTAAACCAGCTGCCTCTATCATGTCCCCCCACAGACAACCTGTTTGGGGTTGGTGCACTGGTTTGTAACACCACATCTGTGAGCCACTCCAGCCAGCTTGACAACAGCCTTTCCTATGCATCCACACAGCTAAAACTCTTCCCTGGGCTCTCATCCTCTCCTTTCTCAGTTACTGCAAAAGCCTTTTTTCTGACCTTGACAAATGCAACCTTGCCCTGCTCATCTGCGTTCAGAAGTAAAAAGCTACCTCCTTATTCTCTGTCATGCATAGGTGCTGACTCCATGGGTGCTCCAGCCTCGGAGCACCCACGGGGAAAAATTGGTGGGTGCTCTGCACCCACCAGCAGCCAAGCTCCCCGCTCTGCCCCTGCTCAACCCACCTCACCTCATTTCCGCCTCCTCCCCTGAGTGCGCCACATCCCTGCTTCTCCTTGCATGCAGCACTTGCTGACTCAAAACAGCTGTTTTGTGGTGTAACAAGCTGTGGGAGGGAGGGGTAGGAGCGGGAACGTGGTGCAGTCAGCGGAGGAGGCGGGGCTGGGTTGGGGATTTGGGGAGGTAGTCCAATAGGAGCTGGGAAGGGGCAGAGTTGGGGTGGGGACTTTCGGGAAGGGATTGGAATGGAGGTGGGGCAGGGGTGGAGTCAGGGCAGGGCAGGGGTGGAGTCAGGACGGGGCTGTGGTGGGGTGGGTCGAGCACCCACCGGCGCCAGGAGAAGTTGGCACCTATGCTGTCATGACCTTTGAGGAAAGGTTGAAGAAATTGGGTATGTTTAGGGATGAGAAAAGACTGAGTGGGGGACCTAACAGTCTTCAAACATGGAAAGGGCTGTTACAAAGAGGATGAAGATCAATTGTTTTCCATGTTCACTGATGGTCGGAGAAGTGATTGGCTTGATCTGCAGCAAGGGAAATTTAGTTTGGATATTAGGAAACAGTTGCTAACTATCAGAATAGGTAAGTGCTAGAATAGGTTACCAAGAGAGGTTGTGGAATCCCCATCATTGGAGGTTTTTAACAACACGTTAGATAAATGCCTGTCATGAATGGTATACTTACGTTTGATCCTGTCTTAGGGCAGGGGAGTGGACTTGATAACCTCTTGAGGTCCTTTCCAGTCCTATATTTTATGATTTTTATGATCCATTATCTTAGCCCTTTGCTTTGATCATATCTCCCGTCTTTCTTGCTTTCTTTCTTACATATTTTTTTATGAAAGAAAGAAAAAGAATGAATGATTCAGCTTCCTGTCACATTTTGCTTTGTTACCCACTGAGTGTGAAGGAGTTAATTCCGTCTGTGGGACAGGGGAAGGAATGGCTGTTGGAGAAAGGTAGGTCTCTCCAGGTTGGCATGGATACACTATAAAGAACTGTCCATATATGAATGGAGCATCCTGCAGAGACAATGGAATACCTAACTACAGGGCATTGATTTGTAATGACTTGATGAGGCAAAATGCCCATGTTTTTGTTTCCCAAAGAATCTGTGATCCTGGCCCTGCAAGAAATTACTCCTGAAGATATCCCCTAGCTAATCCTATGATCTGTGAAATACTACTCTTAATGATACAGATGTGGAGAAAATAGACATGACCGTTTTTGTAGGTGCATCAAATGTGTTTAATGTAAGTTCAGTACTGAATGTGAGATAGCTGCAGAAATAAACTATTTTCAAATAGAAACCCCATCTCCGGTAGCTTACAGAGAGTCTGACCCAGACTTGTATCTACTTCCAGGGCCGGTGCTACCATTAAGGCAAACTAGGCGGTTGCCTAGGGCGCCAAGATTTGGGGGCACCAAAAAGCAGTGCCCCCAATTTTTTTTTAATAGCATTCCTGGGCTGGGCTGCTGGCGGCGCGCTGACACGTGCAACTCAGACTCTCTCTCCCAGCACAGCGGCCGCTCCGTGCAATTATTGTCATTGCCAGTGGGGGTGCCGGTGGCTGGGCAGAGCTCTACAGCTCTGCTTAGCGCTCACGTGCCACAAGCCTGGCGATGGACACGACAGCAGGGCTTTGTGAGGAAACGGGTGGCTACCTCCTGGCTCAACCTCCACGGTCAGCCCCAGCGGGGGGCATGGAGAACAGAAGAGCCTCGGGTGGCGGTCCGGTGGAGGAAGAAAGAGAGCCCCGATGCCCATGCTTTGGGCAAGGTAAGCACTTACCCACAGCTCGGCCTTGGGTGCCTGTGCTCCTGCTCCCCTTGGTCCATGGCTGGTCCATGGTCCTGCACCCCTTGTGCGTGGGCGGCTGGAGAGGATGGCAGCCTGCAGAGCTGAGCTGCCTCAATGCCCCCCTCTCCCTGCCCCAGCCTCTGTCATACCCGGTATCTGGCTTTTAAGCCCTGCTGCTGTGTTATGCCTGCAACAGGCAGGCCTAAGCCTGTGAATGACCACCATAGCAGAAGTGCTTGGGGGAATCACGCAGAAGGAGCGTGATATTTGTTTGAGTTCTCTCCTCATGGAGGCTGTGCTCCACTTGGCACAGGACTGCAGTCTCAGCAGGACTCTAGGCCCAGCACCTCGCCTCAGTTGGTAGACTTGTAGTGCACCCCTGTCACTGGGCTCAGTCTGGCACCGCTCACCAGTGCCCAAGAAGCAGTCAAAAAAGTTGGATGACCTGGTTAGGATAGGTTTGGTTAGTTGTCATGCTGTTGCTTGGCCAGTGTAGAGACCACTGAATGCATAATATTCCTCTATGGTGTTCTGTCCTGAGCAAAATTGGCATGTTATGAGATACTGCCTGTAAGGAACAGATGTCTGTTTATGTCATTCAGTCATCATGTCTTAGGTCTTCTGGTGGGGGATGGGGGGTGGTTTTTCCATCCTGCTTTCATTGGATCAAAGTCAAAGATTATTCTCACAGGGAAGTTAGTAGGCATTTAGAGCAGATGAGCATACCACCACAGAGAGCACTTGGCAACCATTTAAGAGTGTGTGACCTATTTAGCTAGAAAATGGAACTTTTCATTCAAATTGAGTTTGTATCATTTGATGTTTTTAATCATTTGGAGGTGCATGGCTGGTTGGACAGAATGGGTTCTGCAGCACTCCCAGTCAGATTTTGATATGAAGGAAGGAAGTATACATGACTAAAAACAGTGTATTTCTGATTATAATCAACATTGCTTAATTTTAAGGGAAAGTCATCTTGATCTCTTAATCATTATTTATGTCAAACAGTTGATGAAATTCAAATAGTGACTTATAGTAAGTGACACGTATTCTCTATCCTTTACTTTTAATAGTGAACAAGAAAAAGAACTGAGAAGAATAAAATTTCATATTTTTTTTTGTTTTCAGTTGATGAAGCCTCATGGCAGATAAAAAAATTGTCTGGGGCACAATTTTGAAAGCGGAAGGCTGATAAGCAAAAAGAAGCAAGCAAGCAAGAAGGTTCATTTCTGAAATATCTCCATCCGCTGGCCAGAGATGAAGGTAGTTCAATGCCAAAGGATCAAGCAGAGATGGAGGTGGGGATGAGAGTTTCACAAGTTGAAGAAGAGTTTGAAGAACACAATCGGAATATTGAAGATATTCCAAACACTTGGAAGGTGGTAAGGTGATAGGGAATAGCCAGCATGGATTTGTAAAGAACAAATCGTGTCAAACTAATCTGATAGCATTCTTTGATAGGATAACGAGCCTTGTGGATAAGGGAGAAGAGGTGGATGTGATATACCTAGACTTTAGTAAGGCATTTGATACGGTCTCGCATGATATTCTTATAGATAAACTAGGAAAGTACAATTTAGATGGGGCTACTATAAGGTGGGTGCATAACTGGCTGGATAACCGTACTCAGAGAGTAGTTGTTAATGGCTCCCAATCCTGCTGGAAAGGTATAACAAGTGGGGTTCCGCAGGGGTCTGTTTTGGGACCGGTTCTGTTCAATATCTTCATCAACGATTTAGATGTTGGCATAGAAAGTACGCTTATTAAGTTTGCGGATGATACCAAACTGGGAGGGATTGCAACTGCTTTGGAGGACAGGGTCAAAATTCAAAATGATCTGGACAAGTTGGAGAGATGGTCTGAGGTAAACAGGATGAAGTTCAATAAAGATAAATGCAAAGTGCTCCACTTAGGAAGGAACAATCAGTTTCACACATATAGAATGGGAAGAGACTGTCTAGGAAGGAGTATGGCAGAAAGAGATCTAGGGGTCATAGTGGACCACAAGCTTAATATGAGTCAACAGTGTGATACTGTTGCAAAAAAAGCAAACATGATTCTGGGATGCATTAACAGGTGTGTTGTAAACAAGACACGAGAAGTCATTCTTCCGCTTTACTCTGCGCTGGTTAGGCCTCAACTGGAGTATTGTGTCCAGTTCTGGGCACCGCATTTCAAGAAAGATGTGGAGAAATTGGAGAGGGTCCAGAGAAGAGCAACAAGAATGATTAAAGGTCTTGAGAACATGACCTATGAAGGAAGGCTGAAGGAATTGGGTTTGTTTAGTTTGGAAAAGAGAAGACTGAGAGGGGACATGATAGCCGTTTTCAGATATCTAAAAGGGTGTCATCAGGAGGAGGGAGAAAACTTGTTCACCTTAGCCTCCAATGATAGAACAAGAAGCAATGGGCTTAAACTGCAGCAAGGGAGATTTAGGTTGGACATTAGGAAAAAGTTCCTAACTGTCAGGGTAGTTAAACACTGGAATAGATTGCCTAGGGAAGTTGTGGAATCTCCATCTCTGGAGATATTTAAGAGTAGGTTAGATAAATGTCTATCAGGGATGGTCTAGACGGTATTTGGTCCTGCCATGAGGGCAGGGGACTGGACTCGATGACCTCTCGAGGTCCCTTCCAGTCCTAGAGTCTAGGAGTCTAAGATGAATCAAATGAGACATGAGAGGATCAAAACTTGGAAGACCATAAAAGCGAAAATGTCACTTGTTTGAATTTGAGCTTTAGTGATCTTGCTACTTGGGCCAAATGCAATGATCAAGTCCAACAAATCCTGGTGGAACATGGTCCAGAACAAGTTTAGCAGTTTGATCTTCCCAGAGATAATAAGCAAAGAAAATTCTCGACAATTCATTACAAACGTAGACTTGTTAATGGAGAAGAAATGCACCGTCAGTGGCTGCAGTATTCCACATCAAGTGATTCTGTCTTTTGCTTCTGTTGCAAGTTGTTTGGCAGTAGTACTATTGACACATCATCTCTTTCTGAAAAAGGTTCAAGATATTGGAAAAACATGTCTGCAATTCTTTCAAGGCACGAGAAAAGCAGTGAACATTTGACGACTGTTCAAACATGGAAGGAACTTGAACTGCGATTGAAATACAAGAGAACAATTGGTGAAGAACATTTGGGCTTGATTAAGCAAGAAGAAAAGTATTGGCAGCAAATACTAAAACGTCCGATTGCTTTGGTCAGAGTTCTTGGTATGCAAAACCTGTTCTTTCAGGGAACACATGAAAAACTGCACACTTCTGGTAATGGGAACTTCCTCAAATTTGTTGAATATCTAGCTTTGTTTGACCCGCTTATGGATGAGCATCTTTGCAGAATTAAGGACCAGGAGACGCATGTACATTACCTGGGGAAAGACATACAGAATGAGGTTATTCAGCTTCTATCCAATGCCATCAAACAAAAAATCCTAGCATCTGCATGTGCTGCAAAATACTTTTTGATCATTCTAGATTGTGCACCAGATGCAGGCCACGTTGAACAAATGACCATGATCATTCGGTTTGTGGTTAGGCCGACTTCAGAGACTGAGAATGAGACTGAATCAGTATGCATAAAGGAACACTTCTTGGGATTTGTGTCGCCTATGGAGACAACTGGAGTTGGTATGACAGAAACTATTCTTCACCAGTTAGAAGAAATGTTACTGCCTATAGAAAACTTGCTTGGTCAAGGCTACGACAATGGGAGCAATATGAAAGGGAAAGAAAATGGTGTCCAGCAAAGAATTTTGGATATTAATCCATGAGCCTTTTTCATTCCTTGCAGTGCACATTCGTTGAATTTGGTTATTAATGATGCTGCAAAGTGTTGCTTGGAGGCAACAGTCTTCTTTGATTTAGTTCAACGTGTGTATGTGTATTTCTCAGCTTCTACACATCGCTAGGAAGTTCTAACACGCCACATCTAATCTCACAGTTAAACCATTGAGTGAAACAAGATGGGAAAGTCAAATCGATGCCTTGAAACCTCTTCACTATCAGCTTGGTGACATCTATGATGCTCTGATAGACATTTATGAAGACACTATTCTAACAGGATCATCTGGCAATACGTCACGAGTTGATGCAAAGACTCTTACAAAAGCCATTTCTAGTTTCAAGTTTCTTGTTTCTCTTGTTTTGTGGTAGGACATTGTTTGAGATCAACATGACTAGCAAACAACTTCAGGCAAAAGAATTCAACATATGTGATGCCATTAATCAACTTGGAGAAACCAAGAAGTTTCTTGTGGGCCGCAGAAGTGACGCAGTCTTTGAGAAAACATTGGTAGATGCAGGTGAACTTGTGGAGGAGTTGGATGTACCGGCACTTTTTGAACCAGATCCAATCCATATTAGAAAGAAGAGGAAGCAGTTCACATATGAAGCAGATGACGAACATATTTATAATCCGAAAGAAAAATTCAAAGTGAATTTTTACTTTGCAGTCATTGACACAGCAATACATTCAGTTGAAGAAAGATTCACATTCATGCAGCAAATTAGTTCACTATTTGGCTTCATATATGATGTTTACAGTTTGCAAAATAAAACACCAAAGCAAATTATGGAATATTGCTTGAATCTGGAGCAAGCTTTGCAACATGGTGAATCCAAAGATATTGATGCCTTTGACTTGTGCAGTGAATTGCAAGCTATTGCAAGACAAGTCCAAAGGAGTTCATCACCACAAGATGTATTGAACTTCATATGGGAAAATAAGCTGACAGATAGTGTCCCTAATACAGTTATTGCTCTTCGCATCCTCTTGACTCTCCCAGTTTCTGTGGCCAGTGGCGAGCAAAGCTTCTTGAAGCTCAAGTTGATAAAAACATACATGTGAACATCAATGTTGCAACAAAGTCTTGTTGGGCTATCTACCTTGTCACTAGAACATGACATTGCTCACAGCATTGACCTGGCGGAACTTGCTGCTAAATTTGCTAAACTTAAAGCACGGAAACATAAATTCTAAATGATAACACATTACTCTGTGACAGTGTACTGAGCATAATGTATGTGATTTATTTTAGGGGGAGGGCACAAGGTGGAAGCTTCACCTAGGGAGCAAAATATCCTTGCACCGGCCCTGTCTACTTGCTAACTTACACTTGTGTCACCAAATTAAAGAAGTAAACTGGCATGTTTGGGGAACCCGTTCCTCGCTTACGCTGCTAACATTCTCCAAGGTTTGGTAAAGGATTCTCCACTGGAGAAGCGCAAATTTACCCTAACCAAGGCCAAGGATTTGGCAAGAATTTGAGTAGAAATAGTAGGCATATAGTTGTTGGTTTTCACCCCTGAAAAGGAAGCTGTGGTGATCTATGGCCCAGGTAAAACTGGTTTTGGAACACAGCTCCCAAGTTCAGTAGCACTGATTACAATCCCAAAGGATGTCACAATTAGATTGGGAAGAATTGTCCTTTGCTATTTCAATCCAAAGTTTCATGAGGCAAAGAGAGAGAGAGTCCTTCATAGGACATTCCTTCCCCATTGAGCACAAACTGGCTGTCTGATTGGGTAAGGAGGACTTTCAGGCTGTAGAAATGATGGTGACCAGCCAGGCAATTAATGTGTTGGGCTCCATTTCAGACCACAGGATACACACATATTGACTCCTGATTCTACGGTTTTGTGTCTGACACTGTGGCTACACAATTAAGCGGATGTTGGCACAGCTGCACCAATGTAGCTGCACTGCTGTAGCACTCATAGACCAGAAGGGACCAATCTGATCATCTAGTCTGACCTCCTGCACAAGGCAGGCCACAGAACCCCACCCATCCAATTTTATAACAACCCCTATCCCAGGACTGAGTTATTGAAATCCTCAAAAATGGTTTGAAGACCTCAAGCTGCAGAGAAACCACCAGCAAGCGACCCGTGCCCCACGCTGCAGGGGAAGGCGAAAAACCTCCAGGGCACCTGCCAATCCGCCCTGGAGGAAAATTCCTTCCCGACCCCAAATATGGCGATCTGCTAAACCCTGAGCATGTGGGCAAGAGTCACCAGCTAGCACTGCTCTTACAGACGCTCTAAGCCAACGGGAGAGATCTGCAAGTGGTGGTAGCTGTGTTGGCAGGAGAAGCCATCCTGCTGAGGTAGTGCTATCTGCACAGCGGGGTAGGGTGGTGTACCTATGTTGCTCAGCGGTGTGGATTTTTCACACCCCTGAGTATTGTAGTTAAGCCAATAAATGTCTTAAGTGTAGACCAGACATTAGTTTTCTCTAGTGTTTTTGGCGTTAATATCATTTCTCCTACCTCCTCCTACTTTGAAAGATTAAAAAGTGTGAAAAGTAGAGAGAGGTGTTTTTCCTCATGATGCAAACATTCCGACATAGGGGACCCCTTCCACCAACACACATGGCAGAAGATCCAGAGATACATGAACTCATAGATGTGAGAGGCACCGACACTGGGACAAACCACAACCTGAGCTAAGGTTCAGTTGTCGGCAATGGGGATTAAAAGAAAACTAACAGATCTGACAAGATTTTGTGATCTTTGAATATGTTCTTGTTACCAATGAAAATAAAATGATAGATAAAGTTTTTTGGTTAAAGAGTAAGAGACTAATTATGTGATCATCGGAATGAGAAGCAGATAGCCACTATACCTCCACTGATTATTTCACTAATTCTTGTAACACAAATAAAAAATATAGTAAATGAGATGTGTCCCTGCAATACCAATGCAAACTGCTTACTTACCAAAGTGTAGCGGGGTGACCACCTGCTCCAGCCCGGAAAGGGTTGGAAAAGCCCTGCAAAGGGCTGTGGCTGGGGCAAGAAGCCTGGGCTGATTGAGGGAAAGCAGGCTCAGCTGTGGCCAGGTCCCAGTCAGGCCCAGCGGGCCCCTATAAGAAGCAGTGAGCCAGGAGTCCAGACAGTCTCCCTCTGCCTGGAGAGGAAGAATGGCCTGGCTGCAAGGAGCTAGACACAGGGTACCTGAGTGGAGCAGAGCTGGGGAAAGGCAGAAGAGATGGGGATCTCCTGCCTGGAAAGCCCCAGGCTGCGGCCTAGCATAAGGCCAACAGGTACTGGGGGTTGCAGGGGGCAGCCCAGGGGTAGGCAAAGGCAGCAAATCCAAACCCCTTTGCCTATGATGAGTGGCTGATACTGCAGTCTGCCCCAGTGAATGGGAACTAGATGGAGACTGGGCAGAAGCCAAAACTGAGGGAAAGTGGGGATGGTGGGTTGGGGGTTCCCAGGGAGGGGAGACCCAGATAGGTGGGGTACTACCAGGGGGCAGCACCCCAGGTGAAAGGGGCACCGGGTCCAGGGAGGGACATGGGGGCCAGAGGACAGGTGGACGACCAGCCTGCAGAGGGTGCTCTGGAGCTGGAATGAGCTAATTCCCAGAACAGACCAGCAGGAGGCACTGCAGGGGTGAGTCCTCTCCTCTACACAGAGGTTCCTTGCTCCGGACCATGCTCGCTGTGCTGGAGTGTTGCAACCCGACGGACTGCTCCGGGGTTACAAACAGCTCCTGGCTTGCCACGACAATGGATTCCCCCACTCGCCTGTCCCCCATTCTCATCCTCCTCTTCCTTGTCCAAAACTTCCTCCTCAGGGTTGCCTGCAGTGGCCTGTGATTCCAACTCCTCCAATACATCTCAGGGGGAAGGGGAAGTGACACACTGCAGAGGATAGCATGCAGCTCCTTGTAAAAGCAGCATGTATGCAGTGACTGCTTGCCTTCTGGTATGCCTGCCGCAACCCCTTGATGGTCACTCAGCACTGCTGCGGGTCCCTCTTGTAGCCCTTCTCCCCCATGCCCCAAGCAATCTGCTTGTAGATGTCCACAGTTCTATGGCTTGATCAGAGCTATGCCCGCACAGCCTCTTCTCCCACAGAGCCAGGAGATCCACCACCTTCTCTGTACTACAGGTTGGACATGTTTGGAGCAAGTAGCTGGCATGCTCAGCTGGGTAGTTGCCAGGTGAGCGCTCCATCTGAGCAAACAGGAAATGGAAATTCAAAAGAATTGCAATCCTTCAACAGGGGAGGGGCTTATTCCTGTGTACCTGGCCACTGGGCAGCGGAGGTCAAAATGGTGACCAGAGCAGTCACCGTGGGACATTGCGGGACATCTCCTGGAGGCCACTTCAGTTGACATAAGCAACGCAGTGTCTGCAGTGGTGCCGCGTTGACCCAACTACATCGACTTAAGCACTACGCCTCTCATGGAGGTGGCGTTTTAAGTCAACGCAGCCGGCAAGTGACATCAGTGGGAAAGACATTACTAGATTAACATAAGCTGCCTTATGTCAACTTCACTCTGTAGACTGAGCCTGAGTGTCCCAGTTCTTTTGTTTGCAAAGCAAAGGTGTCACATCGGTCAGGAGATGTCTCAATTTAAGATAGTGATAGATGAATAATGGTAGCTTTTCTGAGAATTTGTTTCAAATAACTATTTGTATGGATGCTGAGGAGGCCTGTTAGAGCACAACTGTTTAACCCTAAAGCCTAGTTATGGAAACTTCCTCAAAACTGGCTTTGTTTTTCTTTCATTTTTGAGATCTTTGAGGTTCACACATACACAGTGTGAGTGGTTTGCAACAACAGATATTTTAAGAAAGCTGCTGGGTTAAGCAGTACTTTTCCAAGCAGATATTGGGCAAAAGGTGGCCACACGTCAACTGGATCAGGATGTGTTGTCTGTATCCAAGGTGTACTTCATACTTGATTTACCAAGAGACCTTCCAGAAGGCACGGTAAGGCGGAACTTACAACCATAAAGATCATGGTAAAAGTGGACGTCCTTTGCCTTTCAGGGCATCAAGCCTTCCAAGAGAGACTGATCCCCTTGGTGAAGGAACTCATGACATCTACATCAGCCTTGACTAGTTTCTGTGCACCTGATAAAACACACTATCCTGATGCACCAGGCCAGCTACACAATCACCTGTTTCCTTCGGTGCAGCTACAGCTCCTATTCCACTTGAATCCAAAAAGTGAGAGAGCTGCAGAATTCTAATCCCTTGTCAATTTAGTAAATTATGGTTCCTTTTTCTATTTTTTGTCTTCATTAATATCCCAGACTTTCGTGTGTGTGTGTGTGTACATTCCTCAACTGGTAGAACTCAAAGAAACTAGGCTGTCAAACAAATTCTTCATTAAGACCTTTAAACCTTCTACTTATAACAGGCTCAATAAGGTCTATCTTGGTGTTGCAGTGAGGAAGATGCTTTAACTGGCCCTGAGGTTGTGGCTTAAAAGTAAGCAATAATTTGGTTCAGTAATATGCAGTAATATTCAGACATATTCAATATGCAGACATATTTAATTAGCTCAAGCTGGATTGCACTGGTTGGTTTCAATTCTCCGTTTTAGAATTTAGAAGGGTGGATTTTCTGCTGTATTAATCTGATGATTTGACTAAACTGCTGACCTGGTTCCAATGCAATATCATTGTTAACCCATTGATTTGACCCAAACTTGGAAACGTTGTTTAACCCTTAGTTAGCTGATCTAAGGGCCAGCTGAATCCTGTAGCACTCAAGGCAGTACAAGGGAAAAGAAACTCCCTCATGCAGGCTTTTGGGGGTCGTGCGTGAAGGCCGTGTGGCTGCGGGAGGAATCACTGAACTGGGGGGTGTTTATGAGTGGGTGGAGCTTGCAAAGGCATTTACTGTCCTTTCCAGGCATAGCCAGGGCCCCCATCTGGCTTGTCCTGGTGAGGGCCAGCTGAGGTTGTGGATCTGATTTGAAAGGATCTACAGGGACGGGAAAAACTTCTCCTCTTGGTGGCCTGAGGGTGCAATACTAAGCTTCACCCTAGCTTCTGGGAAAGGCATGGAGTACCCCCAGGCACTGCAGAAACATGCTCTTTCAACTCCACCGCAGTTGGACCCCATTTATGCTCCTCCAGCTCCAGGAACTCATCCCAAGAGCTGCAGCAGTAACCAGATGGGGCGGGGAGGGGCAGTCTGAGCCCAAGCCTAAAAGCTACTCCTCCCAAGAAAAGTCAGGCGCTGAGTGAGCAGCAAACACCGAAGGTGGATTTCTTTCAGGCCCTGGGTAGAGCGTGCCTTAAACTGCTGCAGGAGAGAGCACTTGGTAAGGAGCAAAAGCTCCAAACGTTCCCCAAATCCTGCATCCAAGTCAGCAAATTCACTCAAAAAGGCAAAAGCAGAGGCAGTGAGAGACAGCTCCCACTTCCGTGAACAGCTATCAAGGAGAAATAGCAACTCCCGAAGATTTAGGGCCAGAGCGCTTTGCATAAGGACATTAGGCCTTTCTTCCTCCAGACTGCGAGGCTAGAAGGCAGGTCAAGAAGTTGCCTTTTCAGTCCCACGCACTTAAATGGCCCTTCCTAGGAAAGGCCAATGCCTGAAGAAAATAAGTAATGTCAAGAAGAGTTCTAAAGAGAGAACTTTGGAAGTTTGTGGGGCATGCAACAAGGGGAAAGGGTCCCTACTTGAGCAGAGACTTGTGCCCTAGGCCCTCAGATTAAAAGTCTGGAGCTCTACCAACTGAGCCAGGTTCACAGGGAAAAGCAACAAGTTGGTGCAGAAGAGAAACTAGTTAAGAAAAGGAGAGCTGGAAACAAGATGGGGAAACCTGCTGCTCCGTCTATCTTCGCAGCCCGGCCTGCTCCTCCTTCCAGCCCTCTGAGGCATTTTGCTTTTTGTTTTCTGTTTATTAAAATATCGGATCCATGAGAAAATATGGTTATACAAAGCAAAATGAAATCACAGACAGAACTGCTGTTGGAAATACAGAAAAAAAAGAAGGAAAATGTCATCTCTAGCAGTGCATGGTATCCAGGCCAACCCGCTAAAGTTTCTGGTATGCACACAGGGACCTTAAGGAACCGATACCAATGCCTGAATTATTCATACTTATCCCTCAGAAGCTCAACTGTCCTCTGAAATTCACCCATCTAAACCCCAGATTTGTCCGGGGCCTGGAGCACCTGAGCATAATGCTCCAGCCAGGTGCAAACATCCTCCTCCCGTACCACAGCTGTGTGGAAAAATATGGTCACTGTCTTCACCGCAGGCTTGAAAAAGGGGATGGCAACTAATCCCGCCCACCTCTGCTCCATGGGGGCTTTCTCCCCAAACTTCTCCCAGAACCACTCGGACTCCTTGACTGAATGGAAACGAACATCAAATTCCCTACTGTCTGGCAGGTGAATCACTGACCCCAGCTGCTGAGGGATAAAGCCTAAGGAGCGGTGCAGCAACATGCCCACTACAAAATCCCACATGAGGTCTGACATCTACTGCTCAAGAGGATCACCCTGCTCGGTCACCTGCAAGTGGCCCCAGTCTCATTTCAGGTCCAAGGACACTGCAGGGCTGCCAACAGACACGGGGCTCACCACTAGGTCAGTGCTCCCCCCCGTAAGAGGAGCTGGGTGAATGAGCCCATACTGTTGCTCCCCATCTTCTGGGGTCTCACCACTACCTGTACCCAAAAAGAGCTCAGTCCTCAGGAGTGCCCCTAAGGCGAGGTAAACGGCTCCTGGCGCTCCACTCCCCAGTTTCACCAATTCCACTCTCTCCTCCCCCAGGTCTCTAGTGCTGGGCGGGACCCAAGCCTCCCAGGAACTGGCAAAGCACAAATACCTTCTGCCTGGGAGAGGCACATGCCTCCCCCAGGCACTGCAGCCACGTACTCCTCCTCCAATTCCACTCCTCTCACAGACCTGTCACACTCCTCCAGATCCCGGCCAGCAGCCCCAACACCTGCACCTGATTTAGTTGGGGATTGGTCCTGCTTTGAGCAAGGGGTTGCACTAGATACCTCCTGAGATCCCTTCCAACCCTGATATTCACCCCTCTCCAAGGGGGGGCCCTGAGCCCTGCCCTCCTCACAGCTCTCTCAAAGGAAAGTCAAGCACTGGGTGAGCACCAAACACTGATGATGAAATAATTTCAGGTCCGGAGATCTTTCTTCCTTCAGCCCTGCAGAGCCAGTAGGCAGGTCAGGAAGTTGCCTCTTCAGTCCCATGCACTACAGGGCGCTTCTTAACAAAGGCCATGTACTGAAGAGGAAAAAAGGGATATCAAGGCGCACTCTGAAAAGACTCCTTTTGAAATTACTGGAGCATAGCTTGCTGTCTGACCAGGAACTCGAACCCTAGACCCTCAGATGAAAGGTCTTAGGCTCAATGAGCTAGCCAGGCTCATAAGCAAGAGCAGCAAGATGGTGCAGAAGAGAAAGTCGTCAAGAAAAAGAGAGTGGAAAACAATACACTGAACATGCTGCTTTCTCTCTCTTCACAGTCCTAGCCCTAGCTTGCTTACTGCTTTTTGCTTATTAAAATATCAGATCTAGTAGAAAACACAAGTATACAAAGCAAAATGAAATCACAGGCAGTAATGAGATTGAAACACACACCAAGGATAGGTGGCAAGCAGGGGATACCAAGGTCCCACCGAGACTTGAATTTGAATTGCAAGATTCAAAGCGCTAAATGCTGGCCCTTACACCATGGAACCAACAGGAAACCCCTCAAACTGCTGCATTGGGGAGGACGTTCTCAGGACAATTGTTTGCATCCCTCTTTCAAGGGTTCTCTGGCCAGTCCTGCATTTGGTCAACAAGTCAGCACATAGTGCTTTGCTCCAGGCCCAGAGGCCTTTCTTCCTCCAGACAGCAAGGCCAGTGGACATGTGAGGAGGATGCCCCTTCAGTCCCAGGCAGTAAAGGGCCCTTCTTAGGAAAGGCCAAGTCCTGAAAAGAAGAGTAACATGAAGTAGGACATGCCTTCTGAAGATCTTGGAGAAGCTCTCTCTGACTGACTAGGGACTTGAACCCTGGACCTTCAGATTAAAAGTCTGATTCTCTAAACACTGAGCTAGTCAGACTTAGGAGCCAACTGGCCAAGCTGGTGTAGTCAGGAAAAAAGAGAGGGGGAAAGACTATGAAAAAACTGCTACTCTGACTCAACAGACCAGCCCCAGCCTACTCCTCCATTCAGTGCCCTCTGGCCTTCTTTGGTTAGGAAAACATCGGATCTGGTAGAAAACACTGTTATACAAAGCAAAACAAAACAAAATCACACACGGAGATGCCAATGGAAATATAAAAAACACCAAAAAACAAAAGGAAGATGAAATCTCTATCAACGTACGGTATCTGGGACAATCCTGCATAGACAGCATACACTCAGCTCCCTGCGCGCATACCAAAAACCTGCAGAAAGCAATACCAGAGTCTGAAAATGAAACTCAACTGCTCCCAATTGCCCCCCACACAAGTCAAGTCCACCCATCCCCAAACTCTAGAAGGCCCAGCTCATCAATCTGTGAAACTTTCGCAGCTCTGTTCTTCATCCCTGACCAAATGGGATGAGTATTAAACCTCCCTCCCTGAGAACCCACCCCTTCATCATTCCTGAGGAAAGACCAACAACACCAATGGCAGCACTGCCAAAGTGACTTTGGCCCAGTACGTCAAACAATAGGGTTGCTTGCAAGGCCAGTCTTCCAGCTGAGGTGCAGGGCTCAGCGGAAATCCAGCTCGTACCCCTTCCCACAGGAATCTACTCATGGCCAGCCTTTGGGAGCTATTGTTCCCTCTCATGCTTAAGTCTCAGTAGCTGACAGGCAAAACCCAGGCTTGTCCATCATTTGGGAGAGCATGATATAACCCCCTGAGCTCTCATTATTTCAAGGCAGACAGATACAACATTCAGCTGAGAGTTACACTCTGATCATGTTTCCAAGCCCTGAGCACTGACCCTTATACTATGAGACCAGCATCTGCTATGCTTTACTGTGGAAACTTCGGATGGGGCCACTTTCTAGGGACAAGTTAATTCCTTACTTTCTCAATGCCTCCATCTCCTATCTCCCTGCCTCGCTCTTTCCTGAAGGGCTCAGCCCACACCGCTTTGTAACACTCACAGAGGTATTTTTTCCTCCAGATTCCTAGAGTTATGGGAAAATAAGGAAGTTGTCCCTTGAGTCCTGTGGACCAAAGGTCCCATCCTAGGATTCTAGATGGCTTTAGGAGAAACTTAAACTCAAGAAGGATTCTCCAGGGATGCCTTTAGCTCCCTGTGCACGAAGCACATTGAAAAAAATCCCAGAGTTTGAATCCCAGACCTTCAGATTAAATGTTTTGGGTTCAACCGATTGAACTGCCCAGATTTATGAAGAAGTGAAACAAATTGGTGTGGAATAGAAGCCAGGCATGCAAAAGTGCAAGAAAATCCGTAGGACGCATGGATCTTTCTTGACACAGCCCTAGCCCACAAGTTGTCCCTTTTCCCTCCAGCACTCTGAGGCCTTTTTGCAGCCGTACACACAAGTGAAGTCTTCCCCCTCTAGCAGCCCCAAGTCATCCATATGGGCAGTCTTGCAGTCCTGCTCTTTACCCCTGCCAAATTGGTCTGTGCAGTAAGTCCTCCTCTCTTATGCTTAAAGCATAAAACTGCAGGTGGGAACACATAGTTGGACCTGGAGATCAACCAATAGGGCTGCATACACTGCAGGCAGCCAGTCCAGCTGCAGGACCTCAACTAAAATGCAGTTATCACACTTTCCCGTAGCTCTCCCATTGTGATTCTGGTATCAAGCAGCTTATGAACAATGTATGCATCATAGAGGAGTAGGGGGGAAGAGGAATTGTGAATGATGAAGGAATGGGTCTTGAATGTAGGGTTTCAGAAGTGTTTAATGGAAAACTAGGATTATGCAGAGGAAATAGGATAAGTTGAATTCAAAGGTGACTGGATGAATTTGCCAGCTTACTTGGTAGGGTCCAAAGAACTGCCAATCCAACTGATGAGTTGGCCTGCTCCTGTGTAGGCTTTTCATGGGGAGCCGTTCCTTCTGGCCTAGCACAATGGCAGGACCCTCTTCTCTTTAATAGGTTGCATATTGTTTGTAGGTCTTCTTCGTGTCCTCCAGGTGAACTTTTATACCATCTCAGGTTTGATGTTTGTGTTGAATGCAGTCCAAGGCTGCTGCATTTTGGGAAGTTGCCGGTAATTCCAGGTAGAACCAAAGGTGGAACTCACTGTTTGAAATAAAAGGGCTTTGCCATGTAGAACTGTGTTCTACATTACTGTACACAAGCTCTCCCTGAGGTTACAGACTAGTTGCGTTGGTGGAAGTTTATGTAGCATTGAACATACGGTTCCAGGATCTTGTGGGTTCTTTCTACTTAACTATTCATCTAAGCATGGTAGGCCGAGGAGGGAGTATGGTAAACCAGTGCAGGGGATGAACTATCCAATCTTTATGCAGTGGTTCACTACTATCATGAACCCATTGGACTTGGATACTTAAACTACAAAATCTAAGGTGATGGCTGTCCAGGGACCTGGTGGAGTCTTAAGTGGTTGCAGGAGTCCAAAGGATTTATTGGTCTGTGCCTTGCAGCAAACACGTACACGGCAAGAGACCACATAGGCATGTGAGGCTACCAGAGGACACGGAGACAAAGGTGCGGAGTTGAAATTTTGGAAATAAAAAGAGGTCATCAGGTCCTTGGGTGTTAAATTTAAACCCCCCTGGGAGATCTCAGCAATGAGCAGTGTTTGTAAATGAAAGGGTGCATGGCTAATTGTTAATGAATTCCAAAGTAAAACCTAGAGCTCTGTTCTTCAGACACAGAAAAAATTCGTATGCATTTTTCAGTGTCCCTTTCCAAGCTTTGATTGGAGCTTGATTGGTTTAAAGGAGTGGTGGCCCACAGAGACAATCATTATTTTATTTCTAAGCATTTAGTCCTGGTGTTGACTTTGCACACTCATTAATATCTAGTGGGCAGCCAGGGCCTTTGCCCCGGTATTAAAGGGCAAAAACCTTCATCAACACAATTATGGTTGTCTGGGAGGATGTCAACCCCCTGCATACCTCAACTTCAGCAAAACTCAAACATGTGAAAACAAGGAAAGACACAATGAAGGTTGCACGTACACATTAACTCTGCCCTCTTTCAGCAATGCCTTAACATGGCCCATTAACTCACAGAATCATAGAACATTAGGATTCGAAGAGACCTCAGGAGGTCATCTAGTCCAATCCTCTGCTCAAAGCAGGACCAATACCAACTAAATCATCCCAGCCAAGGTTTTGTCAAGCCGGGCCGTAAAAATCTCTGAGGATGGAGATTCCACCACCTCCCGAGCCCGAGAGAATATATGACAAAATTGCTAAATAGCTATCCTCTTTTTTTGGCACTTCTCTTGCTTATGTAGTTGACATAAAAGTTTTCCACTACAAGAACAATCTATATTTTTATATACCCAGTGCCACAGGAGAAAGCGAGTCACATTTTTCCAAGAATATTCAATACAGTGTCTAAGTTCTAGCAATAAAGATGGATTCATCTGGCATTCATCTGGCAGATCCTTTACTGCAGAACTAAGTGAGCAGGTGAGGGTATTTCTAGGAAGCCAGCATTTTGGATTATGAGGAATCGTTTTAATAATTTCCCAAGCCATCTTGTGCTTGGACATAACTTCCACACAAAGTCATGGATTTGTAGGAAAGGAAGGGACCTGGAGAGGCAAAAAGAGATTGGAGAGACCATGGTAAGGTAAATGATTCAAAGAGCCTGAAAGGCCACTATGTGGGAACAAGCAAAAGTATTAAAGAATTTTTTTTGGTCAGCTCTAGATAAGGTTTTTATTGTGTTTATCTCCCATGTGGATTCTCTGATGATAAGACTGAGCTCTGATGGACGCTTTTCCCACAAGGAGCATCTCTAGGGGATCTCTCCTGTGTGGATTCTCTGATGTGCAGTAAGGGCTGAGCTCTGAGAGAAGTTTTTCCCACACTCACAGCATCCGTAGGGTCTCTCTCCTGTGTGAATTCTTTGATGTCTGATCAGGGCCGAGATCTGAGAGAAATGTTTCCCACACTCACAGCACTCATAGGGGCGCTCCCCTGTGTGAATTCTCTGATGTGTAATAAGGTGTGAGCGCCGAGTGAAAGTTTTCCCACACTCATGGCATTCATAAGGTCTCTCCCCTCTGTGGATTCTCTTATGGTCAAAAAGCCCTGAGCGACTACTGAAGTTTTTCCTGCACTCATGGCATTCATAGGGTCTCTCTCCTGTGTGGATCCTCTGATGTGCAATAAGGGATGAACTCTGACTGAAGCTTTTCCCACACTCACAGCATTCATAGGGTCTCTCTCCTGTGTGGGTGCTCTGATGCATAACAAGGGTTGAGATCCGAGCAAAGCTTTTCCTGCACTCATGGCACTGGTAGGGTCTCTCCCCTGTATGGGTCCTCTGATGTGTAATAAGGGATGAACTCTGACTGAAGGTTTTCCCACAGTCACAACATTCGTAGGGTCTCTCTCCTGTGTGGACCCTCTCATGTCTCACAAGGGTTGAGCTCCGAGTGAAGCTTTTCCCGCACTCACAGCACTCGTAGGGTCTCTCCCCTGTGTGAATTCTTTGATGTTCTAGAAGGTGTGAGCGGCTACTGAAATTTTTCCCACATTCAGTGCACGTGTTGCTTCGCTCTCCTGTGAAGATTCTCTTCTGGGCTGTGGTTTCCTTCTGAGTTTTCTGATAATTAATGGATTTACTCATATTCTCCCCTGTCTTCTTTCCCTGCTCTCTATCTGGCCGGTGCTCACTCTCACAGGCTCTTCCCTGCACATTCCCTTTGGATCTTTGTGATAATCCCACAACATGTGCTTCCACATGCTCAGCATCTTGCTGCTGAGGATTCTGCTCCTCATTCTCATTCAACATCCCATCACCTGCTGGGATAGAGGGAGAAACCTCAGAAACAGGGCTGGTAAAGGGGAGAGCAAACCTAAATAAATGCTATAGCGTCAGAAAAAAATCAGGATCAGAATCCCACCAAATTCTTCCCCACAAAGGAGAGAAGAGGGCATCAAAATCTGTTTCTACAACCCATCAGGGGTGGGAGGTCAAGTTGGGAAGTACGACCAGGGGTCTGTCATTATGGGATGGAAGCCATGAGTGATATCGGCTATGACCATATGACTCCTGCTGGGAACAATCCTGAACTCAGAGAGCTAACAAGGGTCTCTGTAGGGAATCCCAGCTGTTTCCTTCATCTTTTGAGCTGATTTAATGATTCCTCACCTGGGTAGGCATCCCTCCAGATCTCTCTTTCATCTGAGCCCTGGACATCTGGCACCCCTGGCTTTTCTCCTTGTTCTAGCTGGGAGATCACATCAAATTTGGAAACTGGAAACTCTGCTCAGAGGAAAGAAAACAAGTGAGATCAGGTGAGTTCATAGGACATTTGTCACAATAAAATGTTCTATTATTTTAACTCCAGACTATTTTAAAGCAGTAATAGCCTGGGGCCACCTATTTCGGTTCTCAAATGTGTAGGATACTCTGCTTAATGAGGGATTTATCTATCCCCATGTCTGCTGGGAACATGCACAGCCAGATACTGGCCATTATTTTTAGTAAAAGCCACAGACAGGTCACAGTTCCCATGACTTTCACTAAAAATAATCAGGACCAAATCTTAACCTTAATCACACATCTAAGGATTCTATCAAGTTCTGCCAAAAATGTAGGCACTCATTGAGGAGTGAGTTTGCTTTACTGAAGTTGAAGCGATGTTGGAACGGAACAATGACGGGAAAGATGCCATCGATCACCTCAATTCAAATAGATTGGTGTTGTGATCTTAGAACTGAGTCTAACACCAATTTGGTACATATATCAACTCATGTAGCACTAGGATCAGGGTTATTATACGCACGCTTCGACCGGCCACTATTAAAAGGAGTAAGTACCTTTGGGTCACGAATTAGGTTCAGCTAATGAACAAGTGCCCATGTCTCAACCAAGATTCCATCAGCAGCATTCTCTGTACAGTCCCACTGAATGCTATGGCAGTTGAAATCACCAGTTACGACGTATGGCAAAATTCATCATTGTACACGTGTGTGACAGGGTAGAGTAAGTCCAGAGGCCCCTGCTGGAAGCCTTGTAGCCCTGCCTCATCCCACCCCAGAAAAGAGAAGAGGAGAAGTCCTCCAGGCAGCCTAGAGTGGCTGTAGGAGAAGTAGCCTATCACAGGGGCTGCAAGAGCAGCCAACCAGGGGCCAGGAGGGCCATATAAAAAGCAAGCAGCAGACACAGAGCAGTCAGCTGTTGCCTGGAGCTGGAAGAGGGAGGGCTTTTGATACAGTCTCCCACAGTATTCTTGCCAGCAAGTTAAAAAAGTATGGATTGGGTAAATGGACTATAAAGATGGATAGAAAGCTGGCTAGATCGTCAGGCCAAACAGGTAGAGATCAACGGCTCAATGTCCAGTTGGCAGCCAGTATCAAGCGGAGTGCCCCAGAGGTCAGTCCTGGGGCTTGTTTTGTTCAACATCTTCATTAATGATCTGGATGATGGGATGGATTGCACCCTCAGCAAGTTTGCAGATGACACTAAGATGTGGGGAGAGGTAGATACTTTGTCCTAGACAAATTGGAGGATTGGGCCAAAAGAAATCTGATGAGGTTCAACAAGGACAAGTGCAGAGTCCTGCACTTAGGATGGAATAATCTAATTTACTGCTATAGGCTGGGGACTGAGTGGCTAAGCGGCAGTTCTGCTGAAAAGGACCAAGGGATTACAGTGGACGAGAAGCTGGATATGAGTCAACAGTGTGCCCTTGTTGCCAAGAAGGTGAACAGCATATTGGGCTGCATTAGGAGGAGCACTGCCAGCAGATTGAGGGATTATTCCCCTCTATTCGGCACTGGTGAGGCCTCATCTGGAGTCCTGTGTCCAGTTTTGGGCCCTCCACTACAGAAGGAATGTGGACAAATTGAAGAGAGTCCAGCGGAGCGCAACGAAAATTATTAGGGGGCTGGGGCATATGACTTACGAGGAGAGGCTGAGGGAACTGGGATTGTTTAGTCTGCAGAAGAGAAGAATGAGGGGGGATTTGATAGCTGCTTTCAACTACCTGAAGGGGGGTTCCAAAAAAGATGGATCTAGACTGTTCTCGGTGGTGGCAGATGACAGAACAAGGAGC
Organism: Gopherus flavomarginatus; assembly: GCF_025201925.1. Taxonomy (NCBI): domain Eukaryota; kingdom Metazoa; phylum Chordata; order Testudines; family Testudinidae; genus Gopherus; species Gopherus flavomarginatus. The sequence continues at coordinate 14,118,194 of NC_066639.1, forward strand.
AATGGTCTCAAGTTGCAGTTGGGGAGGTCTAGGTTGGATATTAGGAAACACTATTTCATTAGGGGAGGGTGGTGAAGCACTGGAATGGGTTCCCTAGGGAGGTGGTGGAATCTCCTTCCTTAGAGGTTTTTAAGGTCCAGCTTGACAAAGCCCTGGCTGGGATGATTTAGTTGGGAACTGGTCCTGTTTTGAGCAGAGGGTTGGACTAGATACTTCCTGAGGTCTCTTCCAACCCTGATATTCTACGATTCTATGACTGAGTTTCTGGCTGGCTGGAAGAGCAGCAGGATGACGGACAGCTCAATGTGCGCTGGACCAAGCCTAGAGAGGGCTGCCGAAGTCCGGGGGAGCTAAGAAATTGCTCCTGGCTGGCTGAGGAGAGTCCAGAACCTAGCCAGACCAAGCAAGAGTACTGTGATGGGCCCTGTTGGACTGGTTAGAGACTGAGACCAAGGAATGCTTCCGAAAAGGACACACCAGCCGAGGGTACCGTGATAGTCCGACAGGAGTCCGTCATAGAAGGCAGTGTGTCTGGGAAGGAAACCTTAGTGGTACGGCCTCATACCGGGGCCTTGAGAAAGAAGGTAGAGACTCTATTCCCTGGAAGGGGTTGGTTTGTTTGCTCCACTTACAGATAGTGTGGCTGACTGAAGACCCACCATCAGTCGGGGGGGGGAGGGGCACTTGCGAGAAGTAGGTGCCACCCGTATTCCAAACAAAAACAGCAGGCTCACACCCAACCAGAATGGGGGCTCTCGCAAGAGGTCGGTGCCGAACCCATTATAGGGCTAGGCTGGCAGTGTGGTATTTTGGTAAGAACCAAACTAGTATTGATCTGTGCAGATTTCAGAGTAGCAGCCGTATTAGTCTGTATCTTCAAAAAGAACAGGAGTACTTGTGGCACCTTAGAGACTAACAAATTTGTTAGTCTCTAAGGTGTCACAAATACTCCTGTTCTTTGATCTGTGTAGAGAGGCAGAGTGGCCTCCCTCTGGACTGGTGAGCGAAGGATCACTATGCTCCCCCTGGTAGGTGGAGCCAAACCCACCCCTACCCCCACCCCTGGAAGTACCAGGGCTGGACAGGATGTATAAAGGGAGGGCTTTGCAGCTCAGCTGAGTGGGAGCAGGGAAGGAGATGGATGCCTCCACACTGCTGCAGGACCCGGGAGCCGAATGTGTGCTCTGCAGCACCTTGCCCCTGGAGGAGACCGACCCAGAAGGGGAGTTGTCGGGACTACCATCTACTGCGTACCCAGAGGACCTGTGGATCTCAGAGGTACCAAACCACAGGGGGGCAGCCAATGACTGACCGGCTATGAGACTGACTGCTTCTAGGTCAGCGTGTTGTGGCTGGATCCCCACCGACTCAGTGGCAGACCACTCCACCACTGTTAGGACGTGGTAAAGTCAGGCAGGCCCATGTCTCCCTACCCCTGCCACCCCACCATAGGCCAGAAGGCCTGTGTGAATCTACCGTCCACCAAGCTAGGACACTCTCACGCCTTCCAAATCCCCAAGATTGTGTGGATGCTCATCCCTACCGGAACTCAGAAGTGAGGGTTTGCTGGATGTCTTAGCCAGAAAGCTTAGGCTATACCCTGCTCCCTGCTCCACCCCACCCAAAGCTCCAGACTGTTAAACTGAAGGGCTGCGAGCTAAGGACTACCCAATGCTCTGCCACATCCGAGGGTGGGGACAAGAGCACTAGACTATTGTTGCTTGTTTGCTTCTGTCAGATGGGGCCCAGAATTATAGATTACTTATGGCTTGGGCCCACTGGTATGACCCAAGCCCGAGGGTTACCACCCAATATGATGAGGCAGAGTGGCCTCCCTCCCCGCTGGACAGCAAGGGGTCACAGCCATCTGGTAACGTGGCTGGTGCTTTGAGGATCAGAAGAACACTTTGTATAGTGAGTCGAGTTTTAAGTAACTTCTCACTTTACCGGATCTATTTGCTGACTGGGAGCCAGAGCCTGGAATGCAATAAGGGGGCCGTGTCATTTCTTTTTTTCAGCTTCTTGACAGGAGCACAGTTTGTGGCTGGTTGGTGACTCTAACTACAATGTTAACCACCCGTTCTAGGAGAATCTGCTCTTCTTTTCGCAGCTTTTACTCACCTTGGCATTTGCAGTGTGGGCTACCCTGGACGCCTTGGGTCACAACTTTCTAGAGCAGGGTTTCTCAAACTGGAGTCCGCGGACTAGTACTGCTGGAGGTCTGCAAGTCATATCTGGGGCTGCCAGTCCCACTGATCAGGTCCTCCCTCTCCCTCCCTCCCAGGGCCTCTTGCAAGCTGCGAGAACAGCTGTTCAATGGCGTGCAGGAGGTGTTGGGAGGGAGGGGGAGGAAAGAAGTGAGCAAGAGCATGGGGCAAGAGTGGAGTGCAGATGGCAAGAGGTGGGGCAGGGGTGGAGTGGGGGCAGGGCCTGGGGCTGAGCGGGTGGCTTGGGGGGCCGTGAAAAATTTTAAATCAAAATGGGGGTCCTTGGGTTACTAAAGTTTGAGAACTGCTGTTCTAGAAGATGATTTCGTCGTACACAAGCTATTCAGCTCAATACAGCAGTCAGACAAAGTGGTGCAATACTCCCTTCTGGCCATAAAATTGATGAATTTATAAAATCGATACGAGGAAGAACGAAGGGAAGACGCTATTGTTTTGTGCTGTTTTCCACAGACGGAAATCCCAGCATTTATCGGCATGCCCTCCAGCTGTGTGCCCTGTGCCAGCGGTTGCTGTAATTGGACAGGAAAGGGATTAGATGGAATAGCACGGCAGAGCCGTGAGGTGCATGTGGACCATGTATGCCTCCTTTCAGGGCACAGTGTTGTAGGCTGTGTTAGTAAAGGTGCATAGAGTGCGTTCTTGCTATGGGTCTGTCAGCAATTTGGTGGCATACACGCTAGTGGTCTGCAGGGCCTAGTGAGGTTAAAGGGCTGGTCACATTTTGCAATTCTGCGATATTAGACTTTGTGCTATACTGCTCCTGTGCTCCGTTCCCAAGGTGTTCTGTAGCAGGGGAGGGCTAATCTGTGTGTCGTTGGCATGTTGGGGTGTTGCTGAAACAGGGCAGAGATCAGGTTGCATTGTGGGTGTGGCGTGAACCTTTGCTTTTCATTCCCACTTTTAATCACCAAGGGGATGGGAATCCTTACCCAGCGAGGTCACATTCTCACAGTTCTCCTGCATGACGTCTCTGTAGAGGGCTCTCTGAGTGGGGTCCAGCAGAGCCCACTCTTCTTCGGTGAAATACACAGCCACCTCCTCGAAGGTCACCGGCCCCTGAAAAAGCAAGAGTCCTACACTCAGTACCTGCTCACTCACAACCACACCATTCATGACACAGCAGGAAGCCCAAGGAGGCACCCTGCTCAGAGCATCCAGGAGGCATCAGGGCGAGGGGAGAAAGAGAGTCCCACTTCCCTCCTAGCAGACAGAGGCTGGCAGGGTCTTCACACTCATCACACACCTAGCCAGAGGCTGATGCAGGAGATGGGTCCCTAGAAGGCTCCAGGCCCTCTGGAAAGAACCCCAACCTCCTCCCCATTGCCAGCAGCAAGATGGGAGGGGATGTGGCACCTCCCCTAAGCCTCTCTGGTCAGTAACTTCTTTGTATCTCAGAGCAGCCTCCACTTAGTAGGTTTAAGCTCCAGCATTGGCAGTTTGGTAAGCTAACCCAGCCAAGTCCGGGGCATCGGTTTCCTGTTCCACAGAGAAGGAATTTCCACCATAACCCCCAGGGGTCTGTTCCTATAATCTAGTCTCCAAGTAAAAACAACTTCCAGCAGGTTTGTCACTCACTGTTCCTCTCCCTTTCTCCACCCTGTGCACAGGTGCTGACATTTCCTTTTCCTCTTCCCGCCCACTCGCCGCTCTCCGCCCTCCCCCAAGCCCTTCCCAGCTGTTTGGCCATCAGCGCCTATGACCCTATTTCCTGCCCGCTCCCGCCTCCAGATTGAACTTCTCAGAAGTTCCCACCTCCTATGTATTTTCTGCAGCCCCTCTCTCCAGCAGGAACCCACCAGCAACTTCCTTGGGATCCCTACCTGAGTCTGCTCTTCTGCAGTCATTTCCCTTCCCCGTCTCCTTGGAGGATGGGGCAATCTGGAGTTAAATGGGGGTGTTATTTTGCAGTCTGTCAGGGTGAGAGAGAGAAGTGGTGAGAGTCCAGAAGGGACTTAAGTTCATTCCACATCTTGATTCTCCCTAGCGCTTTCCCTGCAGACAGACGTTCCAGACACTCATGCTGGGAATATCATCCGTCATTCTTTGACTTTATTACAGCACATACACAAACCCGTCCCCATCAGGACTGAACCCACTGAGATATTTTCCTGACATGGTCCCTGCGGGCAGCACGTTTCCCCTGCAGCATAGGAACTAGGCAGAGGCAGGTACTGGACAAAGCCTGTTCAGCGTGGGTGCAGTACATGAAATGAAATTTGCCGGAGATGCAAAGGATCAGAACATTGTACAGCTGTGAATGGCCTCCAAGGCTGGAGTGACAGAAACTACTGAAATTCAATAGTACGAAGTGAAAGGTCTCACACACGTCTAATAATAAGAATTTCCACTACAAGCCGTGGCTGAAAGAGACAGAGGAAGAAGAGTGTGTGGGTGTTGGTGGATCACAGGGTGACTTCTGCAGATGCCCGTGTGGCTGGCCTGGGAGCCGCCTCAGCAGCTGCCCCTGGGCTAGTCGCACCAGCGACTGCTGAGGCAGTCTTGGTCTCCCCTCCCCCTCGCACCTCCCAGCAGCAGGGGTTGGTGATTGGGGTGCATGGCAGTGGTTACCTGCAGGAGGGGCTCCCCGGAAGGGTGACAGGAACTCCTCTCCCACAGCTCCTAGCTCTACGTGCTGCCTCCGCCTGCAGGCATCGGTCCCGCAGCTCCCATTAGACGTGGTTCCCAGCCAACTGGAGCTGCAGAACCGGGGTTGGGGGCAGAGCAGAGGCAGCAGACCTGGAGGTCACCGCTTCCCTAGAGCCAGATGGGGAATCTGCCCCAGCCCTGCCAACCCTCACCCCTCAAGCACCTGTGTTGCCCCCTGAGCTGCAACCCCCCCACCAAGCACTGGCAGTGCCCCCTGGACCATGCCACCCGAGCACCCGTGGTACCCACACAGGCTGTCCTCCCCTGAGTACCTGTGGCGGCCCCATCTCACCCCTTCCCAGCACTTGTAGTGCCCCCAGGCCCTCCCTCCCCAAGTTTTAGTCAGGGATATATAGTAAAAGTCATGGGCAGGTTACAGGCCATGAATTTGTGTTTCCTGCCCATGACCTGTCCATGACTTTTACTAACAATACCCGTGACTAAAACGTAGCCTTAACTATGAGCCACCAATGTCATGTGGCTGTGAAAACGGCAAATGCAACTCAGGCGAGGAGTTTTGAGTAGAGATAGAGAAGCATTGATGTGTTTACACAAGGCAGTGGTCTGACCTCATTTGAACTAGACAAGGCAGGTCACCCATGTTCAAGAAAGATGAATTTAAACGGGAACATGTGCAGAGAAGAGTTGCTAGGATGAGCAAGGGAATGGGGGGGCCTGTCTGATGAGAGGTGACTGGAAGATCTTGGTTTACTTACTCTGGCAAAGAGAAGCCTGAGGAGGCAGAAAAGGACCTAGAGGTTACAGTGGACGAGAAGCTGGATATAAGTCAGCAGTGTGCCCTTGTTGCCAAGAAGGCTAATGGTATTTTGGGCTGTATAAGTAGGGACACTGCCAGCAGATCGAGGGACGTGATCATTCCCCTCTATTCAACATTGGTGAGGCCTCATCTGGAGTCCTGTGTCCAGTTTTAGGCCCCACACTACAAGAAGGATGTGGAAAAATTGGAAAGAGTCCAGCGGAGGGCAACAAAAATGATTAGGGGGCTGGAGCACATGACTTATGAGGAGAGGCTGTGGGAACTGGGATTGTTTAGTCTGCAGAAGAGAAGAATGAGGGGGGATTTGATAGCTGCTTTCAACTACCTGAAAGGGGGTTCCAAAAAGGATGGCGCTTGGCTGTTCTTGGTACCTGATGACAGAACAAGAAGTAATGGTCTCACATTGCAGTGGGGCAGGTCTAGGTTGGATATTAGGAAACACTATTTCACTAGGAGGGTGGTGAAGCAGTGGAATGGGTTCCCTAGGGAGGTGGTGGAATCTCCATCCTTAGAGGTTTTTAAGGCCCAGCTTGACAAAGCCCTGGCAGGGATGATTTAGTTGGGGTTGGTCATGTTTTGAGCAGGAGGTTGGACTAGATACCTCCTGAGGTCCCTTCCAACCCTGATCTTCTATGATTCTATGATTGAGCTCTGTCAATATATTAGGGGGTAAATATTACGGAGGGTGTAGAACTATTTAAGCAAAGGACAAGCCTGGCACAAAACCCAGTGGATCTCAACCTGTCCGGAAATTAGATGAAGTTTTCTCACCATAAGAGGGGTAAGAGGCTGGTACAGCCTCCCAACAGCAGCTGTGGGGCAAACAACTTCCGTAGCAGCTTTAAGAAAGTGCTGGGCAAATGTACGAATGTGTATGATGGGGTGGCTGCCCCTCACTGGCAGGTAAGAGGTTACAGCCACCTTGAGGAGGCTACGCAGGAGGCATCCAATGAGGAAAACGCTTATAGTGCCAGCAATCTGGGCCATATAAGAAGGGGCTGCTGAGCAAAGGAGGGGCAGTCACACGCTGAAGGGTGAGGGAGGAGGGCTGGCTGCTTAGAAGGCTGGAGCACCATGGACAGAGCAGTGCTGGGCAGGGTCAGGGGAACATGAGTGAGCTCCCCGCTGACCGCTGCCAGATGGAGCCCTGATACAAGGCGGTGGAGGTGCTAGGGCTGCGGGCGAGTGGCCCAGGGAAGGAGACACCAGAATTGGAGGAGAGGCAGTATGTGTCTGCCGGCTAGAGTGTGTGTCCCCCGCCAGACACCTTGCCCCACTTGCCACTGAGGGGAGTGGCCAGTCAATAGATTGAGTTTGCCACTGAGACAAGCGGCTAGAATTGGGATTGCAGTTTGCCACTGAGGCAAGTGGTCGGACAAAGGACTGTCAGTTCCCTGGAAGAGGGGAAGGGACAGACTGGGACACCACCAGAGGGCTATGTCCAGAAGAGGACGACCCGATCCAGGGAGCGACGTGGGTCATGGAGATAGACAAGACGATGGGTGAGACATGGGCGTACTGGCAAACCCCAAGCTAATTCCCAGGACAGCCAGGAGGAGGCGCTGCGGTGGTGAGTCGCCCCCCAGTGGCAGGGCTCAGCAGCCCTGGGGCTCACTTCCGGTTTAGATCTTATGTTCCTAAACCTCATGCTTCAGGGGTTCAGCTGGCCACTGGAAGAGGTCAGGAAGGGACATTTTTCCTCAAGGAGCTGACTGAGAAGATATCTGAACCATTAATGATTATCTTGAAGAACTCATGGAAGACGGGAGAGAGTCCAGAGAACTGGAAGAGGGCAGATATAGTGCCCATCTGTAAAAGGGGGAAAAAGGACAACCCAGGTAATTACAGACTAGTCCTCTTAGATTCAGTATCCGGAAAAATAATAGTGCAAATTGATTGCTTAATGATTTGCTAACACCTAGAAGATAATAATGTGATAAGAAACACTCAGCATGGATTTGTCAAGAATAAATCATGTCAGATCAACACAGCTTTCTTTGACAGGGTAACAAGCCTTGCGGATAAGGGGGAGCAGTAGATGTGGTATATCTTGATTTTAGAAAGACTTTCGATACTGTCTCACATCACCTTCTCATAAACAAATACAGCCTTGATAGTCAGGCTTGACAAAGCCCTGGCTGGGATGATTTAGTTGGGGTGGGTCCTGCTTTGAGCAGGGGGTTGGACTAGATCCCTCCTGAGGTCCCTTCCAACCCTGATATTCTATGATTCTATGAGCTACTATAAAGCAGGTGAAAAACTGTTTGGAAAACCATTCCCAGACAGTAGTTATCACAGTCAAGCTGGAAGGGCGTTTCAACTGGGGTCCCATAGAACTATGCAGTTTTTCCCATACACCATTTCCTTCCTCCCCCTCTTTGCCTAACCCTCTCCCTGTTCCACCTCTTTCCCTCCTCTCCCTTGACAACTCTACTCTCCCAACTGACCTTTGTCCTTCCACCATTTCTCCCCCCTTCTTTCTTCTAGCCTATTTAAAGACAGGTCTGTGCAAACTAACAACAATATATATAACCTGCCATCTGTGTGTTCTTTAACCAAAAACAATTCAAAACTCTTTTTACTAATCAAAAAGACCAGCATCTTCATGCATGTCTCCCCTTCTTTTTAAAAAGTCTTTGAAAAGTTAATTATACACATAAACAGCTACACAGAAGCAACCCAATATGCCATCCATTTAGAAAAAGAATTTTCTTCCACAAACCTATTTGGCAAGACTCAAAATGTGTAGGTTTTGAGAGGGATTTGCTTCCCCGTTCAAGTAGGGAAAATGAAATTCATCCCTTGCCTAAGTGTAGTCCAAGACCTACCACACCCAGTGTGCCTAGAAACAGCTGCACTGGGACGAAAGGGAACAGTTTTAGATTTTGAACACAATCCAGTTTTTACTTATCTAAAAGAATAACTGTCTCTCTAAAAGTCAAAGTCCCTGTTAAAATCGGATCCAGTTCCAAAAGGAGCAATGTAATTAGTGAATTTTCTGTGGAAATTCCAAACTTTGCAGAGAATTTCCCTGTAAAACGTAGTAATTCAGAAAGGACAAATAACCTTAGGGGTTATTTTCAGAACACTCAGCTTTTCCAGGAAATTAGCCTCATATCAGCTAAAAAAATGTTCATCTCTTAAATTCTAAGGAGGGCAATGCTTTTTTTTAGGGCATAATCCATTGTAAACTTCCTGCAAAATTTAATTTGGATACTGTGTTTTCTTCCACATGGAAAGGACAAAACTTTGTCCCAACAGTCACCACGACAGGTAAAACTGCAAAACTAAACCCTGAAAATTTTATCAGAGAAGGTATGTGTTGTCTTGTACCTTATTTTCAGTTTAAGATCTATTCAAAAAATTAAAAAATTCTCCCTGCCCCTTGGTAATTAAAGGGCAAAACTTTGTGTTAAACAATAAATAAAATAAATAAGACAACACCAAAGCCTGATTAAATCCTTCTTTAATTCTAGTACAATATCTGTGCAACAATCTAAAACAGTGGGTAAAGTTAAAAAAAAATCCCTCCCCCAAAAGCTACACATAATTTCCTACATGTGAAAATAATTAACAAAACTTGCTAATAGCTTAACTTAAAAAAAAGAATTAAAAGATATTAAAAAATAGTTGTTTTCTAAAACCAGCCTGAATATTTTGTGTGTGTGTGTGTGTGTGTGTGTGTGTGTGTGTGTGTGTGTGTGTGTGTGTGTGTGTGTGTGTGTGTGTGTGAGAGAGAGAGAGAGAGAGAGAGAAAGGCATAACTGTTTGTTAACAGAGAGAGAGAGAGAGAAAGGCGTAACCGTTTGTTAACATTGTTTTAATTTTTAGAGTAGCTTTACAAGATCATGTGAAAGCCAACAATTATGTGCTAAAACTCTTTAAAATGTTGGGGCAAAAATTGTCTTTATTGAAAAAGTCAATGAGCCAAAAAGGGGCAAACTATTTAGGCTTTAAAATTTGCTAAGGGTCTAAGACTCCAAGTACATAATTTAAAGCCCCTCGCCATCATCTCAGAAGTATGCAGTTTTCTGTACATTTGCAGTTACTGCAGGCAATTCATCCCAGTATATGCCAAATTACTAGATCCTCAGTAAATAACTACAAGTACATAAGGATTGGGACTGGGGACCTGAAAATAATCAGGCCATACAAAAATTAAAAACAAAATCGACTTAAGCCCCTTGCTTAATTTACCTTGAACAAGGCAAAAAAGTTATGCTATGTTCCAAACATGCAGTTGCTAAGTAAAAGTACTGTGTTGTATCAAAAAATAAACTTGAAATCTCAAGCTATTGCTTATCATAGAATCATAGATTATTAGGGTTGAAAGGGACCTCAAGAGATCATCTAGTCCAACCCTCTGCTCAAAGCAGGACCCATCCCCAAATGGCCCCCTCAAGGATTGAACTCACAACCCTGGATTTAGCAGGCCAATGCTCAAACCACTGAGCGATCCCTGCCCCGCCCCCAACAAACAGTTAAGTAGTACAAGAAAGAAAGAAAAGGCTTGCAAGGCTTCACTACTGCGCTACAGCAGCACCGCTGCGATCGAGGCATTGATTTAGCAGGTCTAGTGAAGACTCACAGACGTTAGGGTCAGAAGGGACCAATATGATCATCTAGTCTGACCTCCCGCACAAAGCAGGGCACAGAACCCTACCCATCCACTTCTATAACAAATCCCCAACCTATGTCAGAGTTACTGAAGTCCTCAAACTGTGGTTTGAAGACCTCAAGCTGCAGAGAATCCACCAGCAACTGACCCATGCCCCACGCTGCAGGGGAAGGCGAAAAACCTCCAGGGCCTCTGCCAATCTGCCCCGGAGGAAAATTCCTTCCCGACCCCAAATATGGCGATCAGCTAAACCCTGAGCATGTGGGTAAGACTCACCAGCCAGCACTCAGGAAAGAATTCTCTGCAGTAACTCAGATCCCATCCTATCCAACATCCCATCACAGATCACTGGGCATACTTATCTGCTGATAATCAAAGATCAATTGCCAAAATTAAGCTATCCCATCATACCATCCCTTCCATAAACTTATCAAGCTTAGTCTTAAAGCCAGATATGGCTTTTGCCCCCACTACTGCCCTTGGAAGGCTGTTCCAGAACTTCACTCCTCTAATGGTTAGAAACCTTCGTCTAATTTCAAGTCTAAACTTCCTAGTGTCCCGTTTATACCCAAGACATGATAAATTGATGGGAGAGCGCTCTCCCACTGACGTAATTAATCCATCTCAACAAGTGGCGGAAACTATGTAGACACTGCGGTAAGTCGATGTCGCTCAGGAGGGTGGTCTTTTTACACCCTTGAGCGATGTAGCTTATGGCAATTTAAGCGGAAGTACAGACAAGGCCAAAGAAAGAAAGGTCCTCACACTATAAAAAAACAATTTAAGATCCACAACATTTTTTATTAACGTCATTAAAAGTCATTATTAAAGTTAACCGCCATTCTTTCAAATACCTACAATCTAAACAAATAAAGAAAAGTTAAGTGTCAAGTGCCAGCTAACCTCCTAAATTCTAGCAATAAAATAAAATAAAAAAGTAAAATGAGTATGTTAAAAATAAACCGTTCTTAAAAGCAAAAATATTAACCCAACTACATCAATGTACCTTGCTGAGGTCAGAACATGTAGGGATAAAGTGAGGAAGGCTAAAAGCCACATTGAACTGGAACTTGCAAAGGGAATCAAAACCAATAGTAAAAGGTTCTACAGCCACATAAATAAGAAGAAAACAAAGAAAGAAGAAGTGGGGCCGCTATACACTGAGGATGGAATGGAGGTTAAGGATAACCTAGGCATGGCCCAACATCTAAACAAGTACTTTGCCTCGGTTTTTAATAAGACTAGTGAGGAACCTTGCGATGATGGAGGGATGATAAACGGGAATGTGGATATGGAAGTGGATATTACTGCAACTGAGGTAGAGGCCGTACTTGAACAGCTCAATGGGACGAAGTCGGAGAGCCCGGACAATCTCCACCCGAGGATATTAAAGGAACTGGCGCGTGAAATTGCGAGCCCGTTAGCGAGAATTTTTAAGCAATCAATAAACTCGGGGGTTGTGCCGTATGACTGGAGGATTGCTAATGTAGTTCCTATTTTTAAGAAAGGGAATAAGAGTGATCCGGGTAATTATAGGCCTGTTAGCTTGACGTCTGTAGTATGTAAGGTCTTGGAAAAAATTTTAAGGGAGAAAGTAGTTAAGGACATAGAGGTCAATGGTAATTGTGACGAATTGCAACACGGATTTACTAAAGGTAGATCGTGCCAAACCAATCTGATCTCCTTCTTTGAGAAGGTGACGGATTACTTAGATAAAGGAAATGCGGTAGATATAATTTACCTAGATTTCAGTAAGGCGTTCGACACGGTTCCGCACACAGAGCTGTTAGTTAAATTGGAAAAGCTGGGAGTGAATATGAAAGTTGTAAGGTGGATAAGGAACTGGCTAAAGGGGAGACTCCAGAGGGTCGTATTGAAAGGTGAACTGTCGGACTGGAAGGAGGTCACCAGTGGAGTCCCTCAAGGATCGGTTTTGGGACCGATCTTATTTAACCTTTTTATTACTGACTTTGGCACAAAGAGCGGGAATGTGCTAATAAAGTTCGCGGATGACACGAAGCTGGGGGGTATTGCTAACACGGAGAAGGACAGGGATACTATTCAGGAAGATCTGAACCACCTTGTAAACTGGAGTAATAGAAATAGGATGAAATACAATAGTGAAAAGTGCAAGGTCATGCATTTAGGAATTAATAATAAGAATTTTGGATATACGTTGGGGGCGCATCAGTTGGAAGCGACGGAGGAAGAGAAGGACCTTGGGGTACTGGTTGATAGCAGGATGACTATGAGTCGCCAATGTGATACGGCTGTTAAAAAAGCAAATGCGATTTTGGGATGCATCAGGCGGGGTATTTCCTGCAAGGATAAGGAGGTGTTAGTACCGTTGTATACGGCGTTGGTGAGACCCCATCTGGAATACTGTGTGCAGTTCTGGTGTCCCATGTTCAAGAAGGATGAATACAAACTGGAACAGGTTCAGAGACGGGCTACGAGGATGATCCGAGGAATGGAAAAACTGCCTTATGAAAGGAGACTCAAAGAGCTTGGCTTGTTTAGCCTGGCCAAAAGAAGGCTGAGGGGGGATATGCTCGCCCTATATAAATATATCAAGGGGGTTAACGTTAGGGAGGGAGAGGAATTATTTAAGTTTAGTACTAATGTAGCCACGAGGACGAATGGGTATAAACTGGATATTAGGAAGTTTAGACTTGAAATTAGACGAAGGTTTTTGACCATTAGGGGAGTGAAGTTATGGAATAGCCTTCCGAGGGAAGTAGTAGGGGCAAAAGACTTTCCTGGCTTTAAGACAAAGCTTGATAAGTATATGGAGGGGATGTTATGATAGGATCGTTAATTTGGGCAATTGATCTTGAATTACCACCAGACAGGTCTGCTCAATGGTCTGCGGGGAGATGTTGCATGCGATGGGTACTGAGTTGCTGCGGAGAATTCCTTCTTGGGTGCTGGCTGGTGACTCTTGCCCACATGCTCAGGGTTTAGCTGATCGCCATATTTGGGGTCAGGAAGGAATTTTCCTCCAGGGCGGATTGGCAGGTGCCCTGGAGGTTTTTCGCCTTCCCCTGCAGCGTGGGGCACGGGTCGCTTGCTGGTGGTGTCTCTGCAGCTTGAGGTCTTCAAACCATTTTTGAGGATTTCAATAACTCGGTCCTGGGATAGGAGTTGTTATAAAATTGGATGGGTGGGGTTCTGTGGCCTGCCTTGTGCAGGAAGTCAGACTAGATGATCAGATTGGTCCCTTCTGACCTATGAGTCTATGAGTCTATAATGTCAGGACACTAATCTTAAGACACTAAGTAAAGAAAGAGGTACCATTATTTGTCCACAAAATTTGCAATATCAGTCTTATAAAAGAAATGTTAGTGCCGATTTACACATTGCATACCTAAATAGCTATTCATTCCATCAAAATAGGGCCAATATGCAGGTGTGAATTTTTTTTTTAAACCTCAAACATTTAAACTAATTTTTGTCACCGGTCAGTATCCTGACATTGCTGCTGTATTGTTTGCCTTAAAATCAGCTGTAAAACACTAATTGCGTCAACTTTCGTATTATGCACAAATTCAAACTATGGGACAAGTAGCTTCCTGATTTATCTTCATACCCGGCATAACAATAAATTCTAAAGTGCTAAAAGAAAACAAACACTTTAAACTAATTAAAATAATAAATTAATTAGTTTAAAAATAAGATGAACCATTTATTTTAAAGACAGGAAAAACATCACCCATATGAAAATAAGCAAACTCGTCTAAACAATAAGGAAGCTAACACACTTGCCAAAAAATGTGCATAAACAGTATGGAAGGTGAAAATATTAACTCACGCTCGATCAAACTTTCAACTACAATAAATGTTTGAGTGTTTGCCAAAATAAAAGTAAAACCAAAGCCTCTGAGAAAGAAAGAAAGATAGGTCACTCTTTTAATATTAAAAAGTTAAAAAAAAAAGGTTGGTAAACACATTTAACCTTTAAAAATCATACAACAGCTCACCAATGGGAAAAGTGTGAGAAACACGGATATACCCTACAGCAGGTTCCAGCCTCATTCAAGATCAGACCATATTGAACCCAGGGATCTCTTCTCATTCATAGCCAGTCGGTATCCACTGTCTCATCTCTCATTCAAGGTCAGTTCAGGTGGAGCCCAGCTGTATCTTTTATAAACTTTCTGCCCCCCAACCACTGTGGCCATTTTCAGTCACCCCCGCCTGACTGCTCAGCCTATGGATGTTTCATCTTTGTCTCATCCTGTTTCACATCTTTCAGGTGCTTGTTCCTTGTCCCAAATGGAAACACACCAGTGAGATCAGGATTCACTCTGAATCCACATCAGACGTCACAGCAGGAGTGAATTGGGCAGTCATGGGGCTCACCTAGCTTCACATTGTTCCACAGCATGTAGGTGCACATTGGGGCTGGAGGCCATGAAACCCTGTCACTAACATGGTTATTGGTCTGAAATCTCCCCATGACCCATCAGAGACAGACACGTACCTGTGTCGCTCCCCAGCCCCCGTCGCAGCGTCTCTAGGGGAAGGAGAAGATGGGAGAGGTGAGAATTCAGGCCCTCGCATTCATGGAGAAATCCCCATTGCTTATTAACGGAACTGCTGTTAACTACGAGATGGTGATAGAGATTAGAGGCCGATAACTCAGCCACTGCAGACAGAGGCAGCCCCACAGGGCTGCTCCACGGGGAAGGGCGACTCGCTGAGCTGGGCTGTGAGATGGAGCCCAGGATCAGTAACATCACTAGAGTCCCCGACTCCTCCCCAGGGCCAGAGTCGCTCTAACCAGAGGAGACGCCATCCCCAGACTCCAACTCACCTTTGAATCCCAGCAGCACCTCCTGCAGCATGGCGCTTTTCAGAGAGAAATGGCTGAGTTTCTTCTCCAGCTCCACAAACCTCAGCTCCGGCTTCCGAAACGTCCCATCCTCCCTGCTGGGGAAAGGAGGAGGGGTAAGAAATGAGCCCGATCCCCATGCCAACAATTAGTTACCATTCTCTATTAAGTCCTTTATTGTCACGATCAGTAACATACAATGGTACAACATCCCCCCTCTCCCTCCCCACACACACACCTACGCACAATTAGAGTCCCTGCTATTTCTACCTTTTGTTCCCTTCCTTTCCCCACCCTCTTTTCTCCATTTCTCTCTCTCCTCACTGTCTGTGTCTCTCTCCTCTCCTCCCTACAGCAGCTTCCTAGTCCCACCCCTCAAAGGGTTTCACTCCCGCCCGATCCCCGTTCCACCAGTGACCGGCCATGGAATATTGAATGTTGACATTAAAGTGATCTCATGTCAATTGACCCTCCAATGAGATTAACGGGGGATGGAGGAGTTCACACCTCCCTGAGCCACATCGTCAGTAGACCCTGAAAGGCAACCGTGTCTCCATTCGCAGTTAGGAGGGTTTCTTTGTCACCAGGAGGGCTTGACGCTTACTTAAAAAAACCCTGAAAGCTGAGATTCTGCACACGGTGAACATGTGATGTGTCCACATAAACCTGTCAGACAGGCCAGGTCTGGCCCATATGTCTGACAGCCCTGGTGGGACCTCATTAGCTGTCAGATAACAGGCTTTTTCCCCTCACTGAGGCAGCCACTGGGCGGGTGGAGAGGGAGGAGACAGAATCACAGGCATCAAACTGGTGTGTCACACTGCAGGGGGGTGGGGGGGAGCTCCATATTTAGTGCAGATTCCAAATGTAAGTGAACATGAAGGACAGTGAAATGGAACCAGGGACTTACCTGCCCTCAGTGCTCCCAGCACCCTGGAGAAGGGGAGAAAGAAGAGGCAAGTCAGGGGGGTTGTCCCAACCCGGGGAGCTCTCCTGCTCTGCAGGGGAATCACCATTGGGTATTTGGGGAATTTCAGACACTCGGGTTCATGTTCCCAGACCAGCTGCCACCCCCCAGGCACGGACTTCTGCTCTCAGTGGCCCCAGCAATCCCTGCTGGGGGGTTGCCATTACAGAAGGAGTCTCCCCAGGCACTTCACAGGAAGAAAATGTTTCTCTGCCTCTAGAATCAAATTCCCTCCAGTGCCGAAAGACCCACAAACTCCCTGACCCCAGTAACCCATTAACCTGGTGTGAGTAGGGCCTTAGGCCTGACTCAGGACCTCTGCATGGGGGAGGGGATTTCACCCTCCAGGTGCAAAGGCCAACAGACTTTTCCAGGGCAGGAAAGAAGGTCTTGGGGTTGTAGCATCCAGGACTTATCCCTGGCACCGCTGCCACAGCCTCATGATGTGACCTTGGGCAGGGCTCTGGCCCTCCCTCTGTCTCACTTTCCCCCTTTGTATCATAAGGATAAGCCCTCTGGCCCCCCTT
Organism: Gopherus flavomarginatus; assembly: GCF_025201925.1. Lineage (NCBI taxonomy): Eukaryota > Metazoa > Chordata > Testudines > Testudinidae > Gopherus > Gopherus flavomarginatus. The sequence continues at coordinate 14,134,792 of NC_066639.1, forward strand.
TGTAAAGTGCTTTGGGATCTAGGGCTCAGAAGCGCCTATAGAAACGCTACGTATGATCATTGCAATGACAGCCTGACCTGCAGGGGTTGGCTCAGCGGCTGCTGCCCCTTCTCTCCTCCCCTCTCCCTGAGCAGGGAAATCTCCCAGGACAGGCTGCAGACGCCCTCATCCCTTCTCTGGACAATGGCTCTCTCTAGCTCCTCCAGCCGGGACAGCAGCCGCTGCTCCTGCTCCTCCAGAAACCCTCGCAGCTCCTGCCACTCCCAGACGATCTTCTGCCTCTCGGCTTCCGTCTGTTTCTGCAACAGAGAGAGGGCGGCTCGGTAACAGCGGAGAACCATAAATGCACCTCCCAACGGGTGGAAGAGTTATTTACCAGAGCACAGGATCTCTTGCGGTGACTCATGGGAAGCACATTTGGGACAGGAAGGGTGGACGGATCATGACAGGGGTGAGCTGTACACCGCTAACAGGAGGGCCTAGTCCCCCTAAAACCTCATCAATTTCCAATGAGCCAAACTCTCCATCTCTCCAGCCCACATTTCATCTCCTTCCTCCCCATCCTCCCCAGGAGCAAAAACGGATCCCCGGTCCCTGTAACATGCAGACAGACTGTAGGAGGGTCTCTAGGCTAACACACAGACTGACCCTCTCCTGCCCAGCAGCCTCCTGCACCCTAAGGGCATCATGTCACCCACGTGTCAGACCCTGCCCTCTCCCTGGGCTCCAGTGGGGATGGGTCCCTGGCTGAGGCTGGCAGGCTGGGCCCTGCATTCACCGTCACTCAGGGCACTGTGATCCCAGGCAAACCTGAGGGGCAGGGGGCTCTGGGCACCTACCAGCAGCTCCTGGCTTTGTTGCTGCTTCTCAGCTTTGGCTGCTTCTCTCTCTTTTCTCAGTGGGGCCAGACGCTCTCGTGAAGGCTCCTGGAAGAAGCAGGGGAGGGGGTTAGAAACTGCTGCAAATGACCTCACAACTGCCAGCTTTCGAGGCCCGTCCTGCCCTGCAGATGCCCAAGCAGAGTCCCTGGCACTCAGACTTTTAGCCAAGGTCGTCTTCAACCTCAGCCAGGAAGATCTGAGAGAGGCTGGTGAAAGGGGCATCAGGTTTCCCAGGGAAAACGCAGGACCCCTGGCTGAAGCGACAGGGGTGCGGCCCAATCCCCCAGCTGCAAACATCCCCAGGCCCTGCTCACAGCCAAGTAACCAACTTCAGACGTTCCACCAATTTCCCAGGCTCCACATCCCGCTCCCCCCACCCGCCCCAGTCCCCAAGTGCAGTATCTGAACACGGACTCACCTCCCCCAACCCCAGCTCTGTCCCCCACCCTGACACCCCTCAAAACTCCCAGCTCCAACAGTCCTTCCTCAGCCAGGCTCGGACCCCCAATACCCCCCCAGCTCCACCCCCACCCTCCCCACACTCCCCAAGTGCAGTATCTGAACACGGACTCACCCCCACAACCCCAATTCTGCCCCCCACCCTGACACCCCCCAAAACTCCCAGCTCCAAACAGTCCCCATCCCAGCCAGGCTCTGACCCCCAATACCCCACCCACTCCACCTCCAGCCCCCAACACACTCCCCAAGTGCTGTATCTGAACATGGACTCACCCCCCCAATCCCAGTTCTGCCCCCCACCCTGACACCCCCCAAAACTCCCAGCTCCAAACAGTCCCCATCCCAGCCAGGCTCCGACCCCCAATCCCCCCCCAGTTCAAGCCCCACCCCCCACCCACTTTCCAAGTGCAGCATCTGAACACGGACCCACCCACTCCCCAGCTCTGCCCCCACCCTGAAACCCCCCAAAACTGCCAGCTCCAAACAGTCCCCCCTCTAGGTTACGACCCCCAGTGCCCCCCCCTCGCTCCCGGGCCCAGCCTGGGCTCAGAGCTCTGCAGCTGAGCCGCGCTCCGGCCCCTCCTGCAGCTCCCGGCCCCACCCGGGACACTCGCCCCCCGCAGCCCCGGGCAGCCCCGCTCCGGCCGGGGGGAACCCCCCGGGCAGGGGGCGAGCCGGGCCCGGCCCCTCCCGGCAGGAGCGTGTCCGCCCCACGCGTGTCCCGGGCCCCACCGGGCTGCAGAGCTGGAGCAGCCCCCGCGCTGCGCTCCCGGCCCCGGCCATGGCCCGTGTGCAAACCCCAAGGGCTCCTGCCCTGGCTGCTGCACACGGACGGGGCGTCTCCTCCCCAGGCCCGGTTCCGTGTGCAGCGGCCCGGTTGGTGCGGGCCCCGCGCAGGGTGTTTGTGACACGCGGGGAACCCCGCGCTGGCCGGGAAAAGCCGCCTCCGGCTGGGGGAACCCCCGAGCCCCGCGGCCAGCTGGTGCTGAACGGGCCCCGCCAGGGGAGGATGCTCAGTAGCCGGCTGCAGCCCTCGCTCTTCCTCCGGGAGGGAGGGGAAATCTGCTCCCTGCTGCTCGTGCGGGGGGGCTTAAAGGGGGCAGATCACAGGAGAGGGGGGCACAGGAGAGTCAAACAGAAAGGAGAGGAGACAAGGGGCAGGGAGCATCAGAGCCAGCCAGTGGCAGAGTGGGCCAAAGTCACCCCCAAGGGGGTGAGCCCATCTGCATTGTTTGCAAAAGTTCAGGCTGGGGTGGGGGGAGAGGCGTTTGGGGTCCCCCTCCCTCTCTGCAGGGCAGCTGCTTCCTGGAGCTCTTTGCTTAAAGGCACTTTGCATCCCATCTGCTAGACAAAAGCCGCTGCTTCCCTGTGGGAAATGCGGGATTCAGCTGCTGAAGGAGACGGGGGACACACCCCTCCGAGCATTATCATTGTCATACCCGGTTAGTGTTTCAAGGGATCCCTTCTCAGTGTCTATGTCTGCACAGAGCCTCATGTCTGCACAGAGCTGTACTGGCCTAGCAGCTGGTCTTGGTTGCAATCGGCCAGAAATGTGGTTAAACTCTTTACTTTTCAAAATGGTATTTTTTGTTCCTTTTAGCGCTTCATCGGTTATCTTCATAATCATGGTGCAAACGGACGTCATTCTGTGCCTATCTTTAACCGCCAATAAGCATTGAGAAGACCATGTTGCTGGGAATTTCAGCCGTCGCATCTCACAGTATTTCTGGGAGAGCACTTCCTGTTTGTATTGTAGTTTTAATGTTTAAAAATCATTTTTAATAACAAGTTTATTCTTTGGGAATCTGCAGGGTTAAGGCCGACCGATTTCCTGGGTCGGTGTCAAAACATCTTGTCTTTCCTTTAATCCACCAATGGGGACTGCCTTTTATCCACTGTTGTTTTTCCTCTCAATTCAGCACTTTTTCCCGTCACCATTTGTGCATAGAACTTGGTTCCCAAATACTACAGATCAGATTTTTAAAGGCTGGAAGCACCTAGATGCTTTTGAAAATCCCACTAATTCCCTAAAAACCTTTAAAAATCTAGTCCCACAGGCATGATAATATCCTGTATGAAATCCTTCTGTAATTTTTACTAAATATAGGCATATAAGCCCAAGGTGAATTGAGTATTCAAGAATCATGAATTATGCACCCAAAAGACATGAAATTAAAATAAATAAATACATATTGGATTCTTTTTCATTTGCCTTTAGGAAGCACTAGCTTCATACTTTTACTCTTTTCGCTCCCAAAGAATCCCTATACCTAAAACAGTTATGGTTTCCTATAACATTCAGTACCATTTTGGACTTTCGGTAACATGTGACCCCTCACCCCAATTCTTTTGTAATTGAGAACTTATTTTTGATATTTATTTTTGTAAATAATTCCCTAACCTGCACACACCAAATGGCACACGTTCCTCTTCCGTTCCTGCATTTGTTAAGAACATATGAACGGCCAGACAGGGTCAGACCAAAGGTCTGCCTAGCCCAGTGTCCTGTCGTCTGACGGTGGCCAATGCCAGGTGCTTCAGAGCGAATGAACAGAACAGGTAATCAGGTGACCCATCCCCTGTCCCCCATTCATATACAATATGAGCTGTGATGGCTTGACTACAAAAGGGGGTGAAATTGTACTATAGGGTTTTAATTAGAATTAAAAAAGACTAGAAATCATTGCTCAGTGAAAATATATGGGTTGGTATTGCTGGTTGTGGATGTGATGTGGGCAGATCAGGTGACAGCTCATGCCAAAGCCCCAGGCCTCACCAGAAACTTACAGATTCATAGCTGGAAACCATGTCAATCCACTTGCGTATTAGTAGAGATCAAAGTGAGTGTTAAATGTATACAAGTGTATTTGGTGAAAACGTAGGGGATGCTGCGTGCATTGAACGTTCACGTGTCTCTATTCTGTTACAACGTAATAGCAAAGATTTACGTCGTATATACCCCTGTAACTAACTAATCCATCAGACTAGAAAGAAAACTTGTGTAATGCAAAGGAAGAACTTTAACAGGCAAGTGCTAATTTCAAAGCCAGTAGTCGCTGTTTGTGATGATCAGAGATCAAAGACACTAAATGCGTTCCTCGTTCTCCCTCATCGAAGAAACACCCGGCGTGGCTGGTGACTCTGTCAGCTTGTTTTCTGTGAGAAGAAGCTATAAGATTGGATGCAAGGAAAAATTCTTCATCTCTGGATTGTTTGGACTCTTACAGGACAGAGTAACCAAATGAGAAGACAGAGATCCTCATTGTTCGTCTGGGTAGACCTAAAAGACTTTCGGGAAACTGGCAGATGACTACATCTCTTCTACCGTTTGGGATTATAGACTGTGACTCACCTGTACAAACAGGTGCTGACTTTCCAATATGCCGGGGGGGGGGGGTGCTTGGCCCCCACACTCTGCCCCAGGCCCCACCCTCACCCATCTCTTCCCACTCCTGCCCCACCCCCTCCCCTGAGCATGCTGCATCCTAGCTCCTCCCCCGAGTCTCCCATGCCCCACAAAGCAGTTGATTGCAGTGGGTGGGAGGCATGATCAGCAGGGCCCACGGGCAGGCAGATGGAGCTGGGGGGAGGGAGAGGTTCTGATAGGAGGGCTACCAGTGGGTGCTTAGCACCCAACATTTTTTTCCCATGGGTGCTCCAGCCCCAGAGCACCCACAGAGTTGGCACCTATGCAGCTGTACATATATTTCACCAGGGTTAACTGCTCAGTAACTCTCGTATCTTTTCCCAAGCTAATAAACCTTTAGTTAGTTTACTATAGAATTGTCTACCAGTGTTGTCTTTGGTGTGAGATCTAGGATGCAAATCAACCTGGGGGACTGACAGTATCTTGGTACTAGGTATCAGAGGAGCCATGTTAGTCTGTACCCACAAAAACAACAAGGAGGCACCTTAAAGACTAACAGATGTATTAGGGCATAAGCTTTCGTAGGTTAAAAAACCCACTTCTTCAGATGCAAGGAGTGAAAATTACAGATACAGGCATAAATATACAGTACTGACAATGCTAATTCAGTCAGGGAGGATATAGTCCATTCCCCATAATTGATGAGGAGGTGTCAATACCAAGAGAGGGAACATTGGTTTTGTAAAAATTGCTCACTACAATTTTTGGGTGTCGGCTTCATGTCTGACAGTCTGCCCTGAGGTAGGCACTCCTGGCCGTCAGCATGACTGTGGATACCCAGGATAACATAACTGAGAAATATAGTTAAATTATAGCATAGGGGTGGTAATATTTTAAATTTATACTTATTTTTCATGTAACTGCTCTCTCATCGGCATAACATGCTCTGCAGTGAGGGTTAAGTCAGTACAAATTTTCCACGGCCCTGAGTGACGTCATTATACTGACGTAACTGTGTAGTGTAGACCACAGCTTGGGCTCCTGTTTTGGTGTCTCTGGGCCTACTTCACCCTAAAGAACAAAAAGACAGATAAAGACAACCCAAAATTCTTAGGTTTTTTTTTAAGAGAGTCATGCCTTGGTGTATAACTCAAGATCTTTGAATTTGTGTGGTTGTCAATCTATTTTGGAGTTGGAGATGTATGTTCAGCAAGAATTACAGTAGACGTTTGCTTTTGAGAAGGATTTCATAGGCGATAGTATACTGCCTTTAGTGAATATTTATGAGCCAAGTCCTACGCACAAGCAGCGACGTGAAAAAGCACTGAGGGCTGGACTGAGAGGCAAAGGAACCGTTGAGACAGGAAATCCTCTTGGCGGATCAAATGAAAATGAAGAAAAACTTTGAGACCAGTCAAGGAAAGCCATCAGCCTGGAAGTCACATGATGCAAATTTGTGGTGTAGAAACAAGAACAAAAATTAAAAACCATGGTAAAAACGTAGGCCTGGCTTGATGTAACTAACTTGTCTCACGTCTTAGTGGGAATAACTAGCCGGGTGAATGGAAGGTTAAGTTGTAAACAGAGGCTTGACAAACAGTATGTCTGTGCTAGCTAAGATAAGCAGCAACACCCTGATGGTTGGGGCTATGGACAAGATAAACCTGGAAAGTAAAGATCTGATTTCACACGAACAGCACATGCTGCACAGGGATTGGTTCCTGCAAAGTAACTAAGCCAATCCAACAATGTGTGATTTAACCATATAGCAAATGCAATGTAACGTGTAAACATACATAGGGGAAGAGGTCATCCATGCAACTTTGGATGTTTGGTACACCCTATCCCTACCCGCTAGGCTTGCATCTGATCAACTCAGCAGTGTGCAAACCACAGGAACCTGAATGACATAATCCAGAGCCATACTGAGTGTTTGGGAAGCAGGTGCTGAGATACACCAGCCTGTGGGAGGTGAAATAAAAAAGCCCCTCTGCCCACTCACCAGAGTTTTGCAAACACGGCAGGTGTCTCGTCCCACCTAGGGTAACTTTTATCCCTTCCGCCTCTCCTTGGGCCAGGGTTTTCCCCTCTGCTACTATCCGGTGGTGCCTCGATCCTGTTCTTGATCCCAGCTCCTGAGCATTCTCAGTTCCAGTGATGCAGGGGTGCTGGAACAATTTGTATAGCCTATCCCTCTCCTTAAATGTGTATCTATGGCCGTTCACATACAAATACATATTCCCAAAGCCACCATATAAGAGGGAGATACTTGAATCATAATGCCCTTAGTTTATTGACCACTGGGGCAGACTGCAAGACTCTTTTTCCTTACCTAGAAGTTGTTTTAGGACTGTTTTCAGAGCTCCAACCTTCTTAACATTTGTTTTTGCCACTGCTTAGCAAAGGAGCACCTGGAAGCAGGAAGGAAATTGATCTTAGTTCACTGAGCTCCTCCTAGCTGCAGTCTGGGGCACAACACCAACATTTGTCTGACAAAGCCGGTGTTAAATGCCAGGATCTTCTGCAGAAGTAGCGCCATGGCATCTCGCCTTGCCAGTTCACACCCTAACAGGAAGTGAGGGTAGGGGAAGCACTGCAGCTGTAGTCAACACCATAGCACTGATCTCAGCTCTGAGCAGTGGGGATCTCCTTTCTCTGACACCAATCTCCCGGGGAGTCTGGCTAAGTAGAATTGAGTCAACTTCTAACACACGTTACAAAAATCCCTCCACAGTGGTAAAGATACTTATCTGCAAGAGCAAAGGAGAGAACTTCTCTCTGTTCTGTAAGCAGCTAGCGATTAGATGAGAGCACAGGGCTAGGTCTCAACATCACTTTTAAATAGTTAATGAGACCGTTTCTGTTGACAGGTATGGAAAAAATATCAGGATGCTAGAGTCTTTAGTCAGTATCCCTTTTATTTAAGAAAAAGGCCTATTCCAAATAAATAACAGGCATCTTCAATTATAGTTTCAGACAGCTGCAGTGGCACAGGAGCCAGCCAACAGAGCTGTAAACAGGGGAGTTTGCAAGGGGAGTTTTGGGGGGAAGACTAAAAGAGGCAGGTAGAGGAACAGACACGCTAGTGAAGGGAGCGTGTGGCATTCTGGCAGTGTTTTGATGCTCGTTGAGGGTTTGTTTTGCTGTGGGTGGTGGCGTTTTGGTTTGTTTTAGACTAACAGGATGTAGGTGGGAAGGCTATGACAGATACAGAGGCAGTAGTGGTAGTGACCCAGCAGTGGAAGACACAATGAAGATGACTGGATGTGGAAGCTGCGGCATGATCCTGGAGGGGGTACCTGAAAAATGTTTCATCTGCATGAAGTACCGCCCGACAGAGTTGATGGACGAAAAGATCCGAGGACTGGAGATGCAGGTGGAAACTCTGGTTGAGTTTAGAAGGGAATTCGAGCAGATGATGGAGCAAAGACACGAAGAGGCTGAAGGGAAAAACGCAGACTTGCAGATGGAGACAGGACCAAAGAACTCTGAGGGGAGACTGCTGGGTGAGGAAAGTGGACGGTGGAAGCATGTGACTAAGAGAACCAGGCAGAGGAAAAGACAGGCCAATGAAGGAGAAATAAAGCTCAGGGGTTGGAAAATGAAGACAGGGCACAGCAGGTGGTCGCTGAAGGTGAGAGGACCAGGAAGAAGAGAAGAACAGCTAGTGCTATAGGAAGAGGGGAAGAGTCAATGGAGAGAACTGACAACGGGACTCGGAGCAGTGCTGATCATCCAGTTGTTTCCTTTCTTTTAGAATAGTTACTTGGTTTAAAAAAAAAATTCCCCTCAAGTTTGTCTCCCATGAGACACTCTCCCCTGGCATTACTAGTGCAATAATGCCAGGGGCTTCAGGATTCAAGGAATGTGCTTCCTGTCAGGACTTTATGACAATGTCCGATGGACACTCACACTGTGTGAAGTTCCTTGGAGAGAACACATGTCCCTGCCAAGTGTGTCCACTGCACGAGCCTCAAAACCAGGGCTCATCCTGACAGGGACCTGCGGCTGAAACTGCTTCTCATGCAGAAATCCCTGCAGTCGCCTCTGGAGATGGGCAATGGCAAACCCTCTCCCTCACACTCCCCTGCCAAGGCAGAACAGACCGGGAGCCCAGCTTCACCTTCTCACATGAAGAGGCAGGAAGCCCTAATGTCTCCTCTCAGAGACACTTAAGAGGGTAAAGGATCTCCTGCAGGGTCTTTACTCCTCATGCTGTCAACGCGGACAGCAGGCAACTCTGACCGCCCCTGCACTTTACAAGCAACTCTCACAGGGCTTTAAAGCAAGGACCCGACTTCCCGCAGTGGGAAGCTCTCCTCGGCACTGGTTCCCCCGGCACCAACAATGGACCCGGTGCCGACAACACATTCCTCCCCTGGCACCGAGCCTCCCTGCTACCCTCTCCCCCCAGCAGATTCAGACCCCCTGTGGGGCTCTCACAAACGGCTCTCGGCTCCTGCAAAAGTGAAACAAAAATCACTCCGGGCTGCCGCTCAGACTCCCAGGGCCGGTGCTTCCATTTAGGCGACCGCAGGGCACCAGAATTTTGGGGGGGCAGCATTTTGCTGCCCTGAGCGGCAATTCGGCGATGGGGGGTCCTTCTGCACTCCGGGTGTTCGGTGGCAATTCTGTGGTGGGTCTTTCACTCGGTCCAGGACCCGCCGCCGAAGTGCCCCGAAGATCGGGAGCGTGGAAGGACCCCCCCTGCTGCAGAATTGCCACCAACGACCGAGAGCACGGAAGGACCCCCTTGTAGGACGCCAAAAACCTGGTGCCGCTCCTGCAGACTTCACATTCTGCAGCACACCAGCCTAGGAAGCAGCAATAATTCCTGCATCTACAAGATATCTCTGTGGCCCCTAAGCTGACTCTCCGCTCCTGGACAGGGAGCACTCACTGTTTGAGCAGCAGCTCTCCCTACGTGACCTGGATATTTTCACTGATAGTGAGAACGGCACACACCAGCAGGCAAAGTTCTTCCTGCCTGAGTCTTCCCCTCCACCGGGGCCATACATGCCCCAAGACATGGGGCATCATAAAAATCAGCCTCAGTTTCCCTACTTTGTCCCCCAGTGGCCAGGACCCATCTTTTTCCTACCTGGTGCCCTGGCCTCAGTGGTACCCGTGGTCAGCTCCTGCCACCACTCCTCCTTGCGCCCCTTCTACCGAACCGCAAGCTCATCCTATGCCTATATCCCCAGCTCTATCAACTTCTAGAGCTCCTGAACCCCCTCCTGAAGATGTGGGCTATGACCCCTTCCCTGTTTTACTGGCTCCTGCCTCGCCATCAGCTGCAGAAGTCGCCCTTACACCTCCACCTCCACAAAACATGGATGACTTTATGCAATTTCAGGAAATTTTTGAGAGAATGGCATTTAGCCAGGACATCCCTTCGTAGGAAGTCCAGGAGACACAACGTAGGCTTCTCAAAATCCTCCAACCCTCTGCACTTTCAAAGATGGCACTACCCATAGAGAAAGCTCTCCTAGAACCAGCTGGTACTCTCTCGCAGACCCCTGCCGCCATTCCACCAACATGCAAGAAAGCTCAACATAAATACTACGTGCCCGTGAGGAACATCAATTTCTTATTTTCCCACCCACAACCCAATTCTACTGTGGTAGATGCAGCGATGCACAGAATAAAGCAGCCACACTACGGGCCCACTCTGCAGGACAAGGACCTCAAACGTCTTGACCTCCTGGACCACAAGGTTTATACTCTTCTACTTTGCAATTTAGAATTGCAAATTTATTCCATCCTCCTTGCAAGCTATGACCATGACAACTACAACAAGCTCTTTGATTTGCCTCCCATATACCGAAGAACAGGAGAGCGGACATCCAGTTAGTCCTCGTCGAAGGTCAATTGGTGTCTAGGATGGCACTACAAGCAGCCATGGACATGACTGATCCAGCAGCCCGCACCACTGCAGTGGTGATGCGCTGGTCTTCTTGGCTTTCGGCATCTGGTATCCCCAAAGATTTGCAGTCCGAAGTGGAGAGTCTCCCCTTTGACAAAGATAACATCTTTTCCACACAAAAAAAAAAACCAACAAAAAACAACAAATAAATCTTTCACACTATGAAAGACTTTAGAGCCACTTTGCGCACATTGGGCACATACCTGTCCCTCCCCAGGAGACAATGGTATCAACCTTACCAAAGGCCCAGCACACAACAATATCACTGACCCAAGTCCAGACCGTATGACGCTGGGAAAAACCACAACAGACCTCCTAGACGCAGGTAAAACCAGGCGCAACCAACTACTTCCCACCGTTGGGTAACAAACAATTTGAAGTTCTGGTTGGGGGTCCATACAACCACCCCTTGACTCCGCCACCTATTTGCCCATTTGATTACCGCCTCCAGACTTTCCACCATGTCTGGCAACAGATCACACAGGACCGCTGGGTCCTGGCAATAGCTCAGTCAGGTTACTCCATCCCTTTCTATATTCCTCGCCCACCCTTTCTCCTTCCCTGTCCCTCTTAGGGACCCCTCTCATGAGCACCTTCTCTGCGTGGAGGTGGCTCATTTTCTCCACCTAGATGCAGTCGAACATGTGCTGATGCAACATTGGGGAAAAGGATTCTACTCCCAAAAGAAAGGCGGGAGGTGGAGACCCATATTGGACCTATGCCAACTAAACAAGTTTGTACATGTACAAAAATTCAAGATGGTCACGTTGGGCACAATACCCGCACTGCACAAGGGGACTGGTTCACAGCCCTCACTCTACAAGATGCCTATTTCCATATATACATTCATTCAACCCAGCAGACATAGTTTCTGCATAACACTGACTCCGCCACTGAACGTATTGACCTCCCTACATTGGTAGACAAAACCAGAGAACCTATGCACGAACATTCCCTTCCATCCACTCTCCCCAATACTCATGCTGACCACGGTCACTTCCCAGATAGATCGCAGAGCGCACTTAGGTGACCACAAGGCATGGGCACGATTGTCTGCATATCAATCTCCTAGAAGTCCGAGCTGTCAGGCAGGGAGGAGCACAATCTCACTGCGTATGCAGAACAGCCATTAAACTATGGAATTGGTGCATACATCATCACATAAAAGTCACCACTTCCTATCTGCCCACATGTCACAACACTACCGCCGACACACTCAGCAGACACTTTTCTGAGAAACACGAATGGGAATTACATTCTTTGATACCCCAACAGCTATCCTCCCACTGGGGCACTCCGTCAATAGACCTGTTTGCCACTTCTCAAAACTGCAAATGCCATCTATTTTGCTCCAGAGCGGGACTTGGAAACACACCTCATTCCCTGGAACAACTCCCTCATGTATGCTTTTCCACTGATTCCACTCACACACAGGGTTCTACGCAACATCACAGAGGACAAGGCCCGGGTCATATTTATTGCCCCAGCTTGGCCCAAGCAGACATGGTATCCTTATTTGCTACACATGTCCATCATCCTCCCTGTACTCTCCCTGACAGATCACGTCTCCTCTCCCAGAACTGTGGTTGGCTTCTTCATCCACAGGTCTGGAAACTCCATCTCATGGTGTTGTTCTTTCATGGTTTCAATCCCACGAATTAGCCTGCTCAGAACAGGTATGACATGTAGAAGGTCCCTGCACAGTAGAAGGGACTCCACTCCTAAGACTTACCTGCAAAAGGGGAAATGCATCTCCATCTGGTGCTTCCACCGATGCATAATACCCCAGACTGCAATCCTCCTTGATATCTTAGATTATCTTTTTGAACTAAAACAGTATGGGTTTTCACTTAGTTTTATCAGTGTATGCCTTGTGGCCCTTACCACCTTCCATGACACTCTGGATGGCTATTCACTTTCGCACACCCCACTATGAAAGGCTTCCTCACAAGCCTGCAAAATCTCTACCCTGAGATTCATTCACCGGTAGCCTCCTGGAGTCTCAACCTAGTTCTCTGAGCTCTTATGAAACTCCTTTTCGAGCCCCTGGCCACTTCATCCCTGCTCCACATGTCCATGAAAGAGTCTTTCTTGGTTGCTGTAACGTCAACAAGAAGAGTTGGTCAAATAAACATCCTGATGGCCTACTCTCCCTACACCATTTTCTCTAAACACAGGCTTACCGTACAAACTTGCCCCAAATTCCTCCCCAAGGTGGTGTCTACCTTCCACCTTAACGAGTGAATACACTTACCTGTATTCCATCCCAACCCTCACATGACTCCACAGGAAGCTGCATCACATACCTCGACGTCTGACGGGCTCATGCATTCTATCTTGACAGAAGAAACCATTTCGTGAATCCCCTAAGCTTTTGTTTCTACTACCAAGAGATCAAAGGGTGACGCTATCTCTAAGCAAAGACTCTCCAAGTGCATCTCCACTTGCATCAGATCCTGCTATCAGACCGAGACTGTTCAACCATCAGATGGTGTTAGGACTCATTTTATTAGAGCCATCTCAACATCCATTGCCTTCCTCCACAACATACCTGTTACAGACCTATGCAAGGCGGCCATGTAGACATTTGACCACACATTTGCCAAACATTATGCTATCACATGGGATACCACAGCAGGCACCATAGTCAACCATATGGAAACATCTACCTTTGTTCCTCACACAACTCCAAAATCCCACCAACCCACAGGGACAGCACTCGAAGAAGAGAAAGTTACTCACTTTGCAGTAATTGAAGTTCTTCGAGATGTGGGTGCTCGACTCCCCGCTCTCCTCCCTTCTACTTTGGAGTATTAGTATGATTTCTCCACAGTAGAGAAGGAACTGAGGAGTGTGCAGGATGCACGTGCTCAGGAAGATTCCAATGAGACGAGAGATACCAACTGAGTGCGTGCATCCCAACCAGGCACTGCTACCCCCACAAGCTGCAGGCTTAACTGAAAACAGCTTAAGAAGTGTTCCTGTCTCCCACACTCAGATACCCAACTCCCAATGGGGTCCAAACCCCAAATAATCTGTTTTACCCTATATAAAGCTTATAGAGGATAAACTCATGAATTGTTCGCCCTCTATAACACTGATAGAGAGAGATGCACAGCTGCTCCTCCCCTCAGGTATTAGTACATACTCTGGGTTAATTGATAAGTGAAAAGTGATTTTATTAAATACAAAAAGTAGGATTTAAGTGGTTCCAAGTAATAACAGCTAGAACAAGGTGAATTACCAAGCAAAATAAAATGAAACACGCAAGTCCAAGCCTAATACAGTAGAAACTAAATGCAGTAAATCTCACCCTCAGAGATGTTTCAATAAGCTTCTTTGATAGACTAGCCGACATCTAGTCTGGTTTCAGCAATCACTGACAGCCCTGTAGTTACAGAATTGATTCCTTGAGGACCTGCTCCATGATTTTTCCAGGGACTGAGGTGAGGCTGACTGACCTGTAGTTCCCGGGATCCTCCTCCTTCCCTTTTTTAAAGATGGGCACTACAGTAGCCTTTTTCCAGTCATCCAGGACCTCCCTCAATCGCCATGAGTTTTCAAAGATGATGGCCAGTGGCTCTGCAATCACATCCACCAACTCCTTTAGCACCCTTGGATGCAGCACATCCGGCCCCATGGACTTGTGCTCGTCCAGCTTTTCTAAATAGTCCTGAACCACTTTTCTCCACAGAGAGCTGGTCACCTCCTCCCCATACTGTGCTGCCCAGAGCAGCAGTCTGGGAACTGACCTTGTCTGTGAAGACAGAGGCAAAGAAAAGCATTGAGTACATTAGCTTTTTCCACATCCTGTCACTAGGTTGACTCCCTTGTTCAGTAAGGGGCACACACTTTCCTGGACCACCTTCTTGTTGCTAACATACCTGAAGAAACCCTTCTTGTCACTCTTAACATCCCTTGGTAGCTGCAACTCCAAGTGTGATTTGGCCTTCCTGATTTCACTCCTGGATGCCTGAGCAATATTTTTATACTCCTCCTTGGTCATTTGTCCAATCTTCCACTTCCTGTAAGCTTCTTTTTTGTGTTTAAGATCAGCAAGGATTTCACTGTTAAGCCAAGCTGGTCACCTGCCATATTTACTGTTCTTTCTACACATTGGGATGATTTGTTCCTGCAACCTCAGTAAGGCTTCTTTAAAATACAGTCAGCTCTCCTGGACTCCTTCCCCCCATGTTATTCTCCCAGGGGATCCTGCCCATCAGTTCCCTGAGGGAGTCAAAGTCTGCTTTTCTGAAGTCTAAGGTCCATATTCTGCTGCTCTCCTTTCTTCCTTGTGTCAGGATCCTGAACTTGACCATCTCATGGTCACTGCCTCCCAGGTTCCCATCCACTTTTGCTTCCCCTACTAATTCTTCCCTCTTTGTGAGCAGCAGGTCAAGAAGAGCTCTGCCCCTAGTTGGTTCCTCCAGCACTTGCACTAGGAAATTGTCCCCTACACTTTCCAAAAGCTTCCTGGATTGTGTGTGCACCGCTGTATTGCTCTCCCAGCAGATATTGAGGTGATTGAATTCCCCCATGAGAACCAGGGCGTGTGATCTAGTAACTTCGGTTAGTTGCCTGAAGAAAGCCTTGTCCACCTCATCCCCCTGGTCTGGGGGACAAATGAAATGCATACACTCAGCAATGTCATCGGGGAGAGTTTAGGGATATAAAAATCTGGGCAACTATTCTATCTGATGCCTTCCTTTGTGGATTTTATGGGTGATCAAGACCAGGGCATGCACTGAGACACAATGTCACAGTCTAATGTTATAGAAAGATCAGGACATCTCCCACTTAATGCAAAGGAAAGATTAAAAACAGAAAAAGGAAAAATAAGATACTAAAATGAGAAGGGGTTGGAACTCTCCAGCTCCTTCAGTCTTTGGACTTGTGTGGTAGGAGCTGTAGCTGTCGTCAAGGAACCAAGAGATGGGGTAGCTGGCCCAGCACTCCCCATAGTAGGTTTTATTAGGTAGAGAATACAGGTATACCCTGTCATTGATGTTGTGAGCACCTTCCCAGTGGGGACCAGTCTCTCCTAGACACCCTGGTGACCTGAAAGGAGGAGTCTCAGCCTTTCCCTTGGTGTTTGTGGATGACGATTCCAGCTTACCCCAATTTATGGTGACTCCTCTGAGATCTTCCAGATAAATCTGATATGAACTATGCCTTGGATACAGCAACAAGTGGGCATGCTGTCATGTCTGAGCTAACGACTCGAGATTGTCAAAATAACAGGCTCAATTGAAATGATTTAATCTAAGATTATTAATCAGAGGTTAGTACAGCACTATACAGAATACAGAAATAAATAGCTCCATTACTACCCTTTGTTGTCAGATTAAGAGCTGGATCTGTGTCTCTCCTGCATCTGCGCAGATTTCATTCCCCCAGCTGAGTTCCCACATCGGTATCATGGTATAGGGTTTCAGACAAAGGAACCTAGCTGCCAAGAATATTCTCCCAGAAACATATGTTCAGGTGTCATTTCTGTCCATTCTCAAGTTTACCTGACTCATGGGAGAAGGCATGATTATTTACAGCTGAGAGGACTAACAATTCTTCAAGTTAATATCTTTCAGTGGGTCTTTCTTACTCCACAATCAATCTTCCATGTTGATTTCCCCACCATAAAACATCTGCTATAACAATAATCTCTTATTAGTGTCCCTAATCTATATCTGCCTATGTTAGCATTTCAGATATATGTTAAGGAGATGGGTTCCAAGAATATCAAGAGTTTTACAGACATGAAGCCACCCTAGATTTATTAAATACAGCATAATGAATAAATTCTTGAATAGGGTTACACATTGGTCAAGACCTCTGTTCTGGGCCTTCGAATTCAGACATACTCTTTGTTGAGGAAGATAAAGATTCTAAAGAATAGTTAATATATATATGAATCAAATATACTGAACTAATGGTATAACTATTGACTAACAAGTACTAACACCAGTCCTGTAGGAATGAGGCAGACGTTGGGCTGTCAATTTGGGAAAGTCTCCTTTAACTCAGCAGTTTTCCTAAAATAGCAGTTGTTGGAAAAACATCAATTGTGGATGTGCGAACTCCAAAGATATATTAACAAAAAAGAAAGGGAAAAAAAGGGAAAAGAAAAACAATGTGTGTTTTGAGCTGATTCCATAGCCTGGCCTGAGGGTTAAATACCCTTCTTCTAAGAGCTATCATCCTCAAAAGGAAAAGGAATCTCAGCACACACACAAAAAAAGGGTTGCAGGAATTTTTAAAAGATAAAATACTCACTGGATCGTGCATCCATCACAATCCTTAGTAATAAGTGTGTGTATCTCATGACACATTTCACGTCTTACCTTTACAGATAAGAGAAGGTGGGAACTCCATGATCCTTAAAATCTAACTAGGGAAAAGGTCACACAAATTGTGTCTTTCAATTGTTTTCCTCTCTACAGACATTTACTTTAGCACTTATCCATATGAATTCCATTTGAGATACAAATAATTAAATTCTCTATGGAGTTTGTATTCTCAGTTCCATTACTTCATTAACATATTTCCCCACCTCAAGCTTTGGAATAAGGTTTGATGTCAGAACTCCTCTGTCCAAGGGGGATAAATTATCCCAAATAAACTTTTCAGCATTAACCACCATTGCCTGTATTAGTAATAAAAAACATATACTTCAGTTTACCAATAAAATTCAGTCTAGCTCATCATTAGCATCTTACTCTTTAACCAATAAATTCATGTTTAATTTCTTTTTCATTGGTATCTATGACACAACTAAAGATTGCAAAAATCTTATAACTGGCTCTGTGGACATGAGGAAAGTGGTGGATGTGATATACGGTCTCCCACAGTATTCTTGCCAGTAAGTTTAAAAAGTATGGATTGGATGAATGGACTATAAGGTGGGTAGAAAGCTTGCTAGATTGTCGGGCTCAACGGGTAGTGATCAATGGCTCCATGTCTAGTTGGCAGCTAGTATCAAGCAAAGTGCCCCAGAGGTCAGTCCTGGGGCTGGTTTTGTTCAACATCTTCATTAAGGATCTGGATGATGGGATGGCACCAGTAGCAAGTTCGCGGATGACACTAAGCTGGGAGGAGAGGTAGATATGCTGGAGGGTAGGGATAGGGTCCAGAGCAACCTAGACAAATTGGAGGATTGGACCAAAAGAAATCTGAAGTAGTTCAGCATGGACAAGTGCAGAGTCCTGCACTTAGGACGGAAGACTCTTATGCATTGCTACAGGCTGGGGACCGACTCTTGGGTGTCACAGAATTTGTTATCATTAAATATATTTTAAGTAAGAAAACAGTACAAAAAATAACCGATGTTCAGCACAATCCATGGCAGTGTGAGAAAAATGGGAATGAGGGAATCTGTGCCCAAAGGGGAACTTGGTGACTCTAACTATCACTTTACAGTGAGAGGAAGAGTAGCAATGAGATGCTCCGGGGTTGTTTAGACAAGAAAACTGATGGAGCACTGGTGAAGTTCTGAGTAAACCTGCTAGACACCCCCAACTACCATACACAGGCTATGTCTTTACTGTAGGAAGAAGTTGTGGTTTTACATTAAGCTAGCTAAGGCCATGGAAAATCCGAGTGGAGATGAGGGCCAGGTAATTTTATCTTGATGGAGCTAGTTTAGGTCACCCCTGTCCCCCAGAGGTAATAGGGAGACATGTTCCCATGACTCATAGAATAAAGGAGTTGACAGAAAGGAACAGAGGATTAATCCCAAAGAATGGTGAGCTGCAAAAGAGAAAAATGGGAAACCCACCTAGTTCAAAGAGCTTTTAAGAGGGAATTAGCAAAAACTAGTGAAGAAAAAACAAACAAACCCTGTGGTCAGCCCTTGATGAAGTTCTTGTGATGTTTATTTCCCTTGCAAATTCTCTGATGAGAAGGAAGGGCTGGGTTCTGAGATAAGCTTTCCCACACTCAGAGCATCTACAGTGTCTCTAGGCTGCGTGGACCCTCTGATGTCTAATCAGGTCTGAGCTCCGAGCAAAGTTTTTCCCGCACTCACAGCACTCAGAGGGTCTCTCTCCTGTGAGGATCCTCTGATGTGCAATGAGATCTGAGCTCTGAGTGAAGTTTTTCCTGCCCTCGCAGCATTCAAAGGGGCTCTCTTCCATGTGGCTTCGCTGACGTTTCCTAAGCTTTGAGCTCTCAATGAATTTTTTCCCACACTCATAGCTCCCATAAGGTCTCTCCCCTGTGTGGATTCTCTGATGTTTAATAAGGTCAGAGCGTCTACTGAAGTTTTTCCCACACTCACTGCTTGGGTTATTTCTCTCTGCTGTGTGGATTTTGTGCTGGGCTATGGTTTCCTCAAGGTACTCGTGAGGTCCCCAATAATTAATGGAGCTATTTGTTTTCTCCATTGGCTTGTTTTCCTGCTTCCTCTCTGGCCTGTGCTGACTCTCACAACCTTCTCTCTGCTCATGACTCCTGGACACGTCCTCCTGAGATATTTGCGGCAATGCCCTGTGTGGTTCCACTTGCTCAGCATCTTCCTGTGGAGGTTTCTTCTCCTCATTCTCACTCACCATCCCACCACCTGCTGGGATAGAGAGAGATGACTCAGAAACAGGGGACAGCAAACCAAAAGACATGCTGGAGAGATGGGAATTAATCAGGAACTGAATTTCCCCAAAGTCTTTCCCACAGGGGTGAGGGAGATCAAGTCTTCCTGTAAATCCCATCCAAACACTCCGGGGGAAAGGATGTCAAGGAGGGAGCTACTGCCAGATGTCACTCAGGATGGGTAGGAAGCCATGAGCGACATCTGCCCTGAGAATACAAACCTGCTGGGGACAATCCTGAACTCGGAGAACTCACAAGGTCTCTGGTCGGGAATCTAAGCATTGTCCTTCAGACACGGACAGGTTTTGAATTAGTTCAGTGATTTCTCACCTATGCAGGCACCTTTCGCAATCTGTCTTTCCTCTGAATCATGGCGATCTGGGACCCCTGGCTCATCCTCTTGTTTCAGATGGGAGATCGCATCAGGTTTGAAAAGTGAAAACTCTGCAGAGGGAAAGAAAATCCGGTGGGTTCGTAGGAGATTTGTCATACATCAAAATTCTATTATTTTTACCCCAGCCCATTCGGAAGTTGCAATATGCTGGGGCGAGCTCCCTAGATCAGGGTGACCAAACTGAGTCTGAAAAGGAACCAGAATTTACCAAAGAGTCACCGTAATACATCAGCAGCCCCCATAAGCTCCCCCCACCTCCACTCCCAGCATCTCCCGCCCATTGGCAGCCTTGCCTGTGATGGGATGGATCACAGAAAGCCCCTTGGGGCTGCCAACTGATGTGCCAAAACTACGTCTGCCCCTGCTTTCCCGAGATTCCAGCACCCTGTATAGTTGAGCCAGACACGCCAGTTTGCTCCAGCACAGACCCAGGGTCTGAATCATGTTCCCCAAAGCTGCAGACTTAACTGAAAGCAACTTAAGAAGTGTTCCTGTCTTTAACACTCAGATGCCGAACTCCCAATGGGGTCCAAACCCCAAATAAATCCGTAAGCTCATAAATTGTTTGCCCTCTACAACCCTGCTAGAGAGATATGCACAGCTGTTTGCCCTCCCAAGTACTGGGTTAATTAATAAGTAACAAGTGATTTTATTAAATACAGAAAGTAGGATTTAAGTGGTTTCAAGTAATAACAGACAGAACGAAGTGAATTACTAAGTAAAATAAAATTAAACATGCAAGTCTGAGTCTAAGACAGTAAGAATCATAGACGATTAGGGTTGGAAGGGACCTCAGGAGATCATCTAGTTCAACCCCCTGCTGAAAGCAGGACCAACCCCAACTAAATCATTCCAGCCAGGGCTTTGTCAAGCCTGATCTTAAAAACTTCTCAGGAAGGAGATTCCACCACCTCCCTAGGAGAGAGCCCAGTTGCCTGCCACCTTTCCCCTTCTTTCTCCAGCTTAGCCCATTGCTCTGCTTCCCCGCGGAGAGGAGAGGGCGGGGGATTCTCTTTCCTTGCACTTGTTTGTTGCCATGTGGAAATGTCCTGACCAGGGGAGTGACTTTGTCTCTTTGGATTCTGCATTGATCTGGGTCGGCTTCAGTGTGTCCTTTAATGACCCATTCGGTGCACTCAGCCGGTTACCTGACATAAACAACTCAAATCTCTGGTCCTGCCCCAAGAGCAGATCAATCCTTTTTTCACCCCAGGTAGCAATGCAAAGGATACAGGGAAACTGAGGCAGGCATCAGCATCATAAAACTATTACCACAATTCCCCCTGGGTCACACCTGCCTAGCTGACCATTGAGATAAGACAAGCAGGCGTGAAGATTGTTATTTTAAAATCCTTTTTTCTTTTACCCTTGATTCCTACTGCAAAATAGACATGACTTTGGCGTGAAGAAAGCTGTTTTGTGACCGTACACAAATGATCGCAGACTGATGAAGGTGTCTGCACTCAGCCTGGCCTGCTGGGTAAGCATGGTGCATCTCTGGGGTATTGGAGCCCAGGGCTTGGTCTAGGAGCAAGAGAATTGCAGAATTTCGCTCCAGGAGAGAGAAAGGGACAAGGCCTGATTGGGGTGGGGGACTCAACGAGCTGAGGAAGGGGATGGAGATTCAGCTAGCCCTGTCACTCACTAATACACCCACGCCCCTTCCTCCCAGCCCTCTCCACCTCCTGGGACCCCAGACGCACTCACTCCTTATATTGGCTCCTCCTTTCCCATATCTTGCAGCCCTGCTCACTACTAGTCATCTCAAATTTCCTGCTCCCCAACCACAGACTTCTATTTTTCCCGGTGGGTGCTCCACCCCAAGCCCTCCCCCACCCACTTCTCCTGAGGCCTGGTTCTCATCCTGCCTCTTCCTACCTTGCTCCCCTCCCTCCCCTAGTCCCTCCACACCCACCCTTCTCTTGGTCCTCTCAGCCCCCTCCCCCAGGGTCCCCCTGCCCACCACTGGCTCCTCTCCACCTGCTGCTGAGCGCCTCCCACCAGCTGCCAAAAAGCTGATCAGCACTTAGCCCTAGGGCCGCCCAACAGCTGTGGCTGGCATGTGCAGAGCACCCCCTATTTTTTTTCCATGGGTGCTTGAGCTCCAGAGCACCTATGCAGTCGGCACCTATGTCCCCAACCATTTTGCATTCCTCTCCCCCAAGCAGTCCTTGGTCCCACCTCCCAGAAGCTCCTGCCAAAAAGTGTCCCTTCCCTCCTGCACTGCTAGCACCCCCATTTCCTGGAGCACCCACCCTGCCTATACTTCCATCACCACCAGCACACCTTGGCCTCCCCCCGTGCCCTGCACCACCACGTGCAATTCAAACTGGAGACGGGGAAGCACAAACGCTGAAACAAGCATTAAAAATAAAACGTTACTAGAAACTCATATTCTTGCTAAGGTCTTAGCAATAAAAACCTGATCTTGCCTTCGCTGTCAGTATGCTGCTCTGTCCCAACCCCGCTGTGTCAACTTTTCCCGTATCAGATACTCAAGATAGAGTGTCACATTTCCAGGAAGGGTTATTTTCCAGGGTGTCCTCAGTAGCAGAACAACCCACTTCCCTTACAGATGTGATGTTGAGTCAGCATAAATTAGCATACTTTGATGGCATACATGGTCGGCTTGCCACCAAACACATGGAATAAAATCTCTCTTCACCATTCAGGAACCACAAGAACTGTTGCATCCTCCCAAACGTGGAATGCTTGAAAAGACAGAGAAGGCCTATGGAGTAGGTCCTGACCATGTCGCTTCCCCCAGAGCCCAAAATGTTCTGTAATTTTTAAGTTACCATTTTCTGTATGGATTTTTCACTGTGATTAACGCAGTAGTGGCACCTATGGAGCTTCTGGGATCTGCAGCATTCCTCTCACAATATATTGAAGGTCAGTTCAGAAAATATCCAATTTTTCTTTCAGATTCCACCAGTATTTTTTTTCTGAGCTTTTTCATTGAGCCCTGTTATAGTCTTGGCCTTCACAACATCCTCAGGCAAGGAGTTCCACAGGTTGACTGGGCGTTGTGTAAAGAAATACTTCCTTTTGTTTGTTTTGAACCTGCTGCCTATTCATTTCATTTGGTGACCCCCAGTTCTCGTGTTATGAGAGGAGTAAACACTTCCTTATTTACTTCCTCCAAACCCAGTTCTCGCGTTATGAGAGGAGTAAACACTTCCTTATTTACTTCCTACAAACCCATCATGATTTTATAGACTTCTATCATATCCCCCATTAGTCACCTCTTTTCCCAGCTGAAAATTCCTGGTCTTTTTAATCTCTCCTCATACAGAAGCTGTTTCATGTCCCTTATCATTTTGTTGCCCTTTTCTGTATCTTTTTCATTTCCAATATCTCTTTTTTGAGATGGGGCGACCACATCTGCACACAGTATTCAAGACATGGGCACACCCTGGCTTTATACAGAGGCAATATGATATTTTATGTCTTATTATCTATCCCTTTCCTAATGATTCCCAACAATTGTATCACCGTTCCTGGAACAGGAACATTGGTTGAGGAAGCAAGTCAGAGTGCAGCAAAAAGACCTGTCTGAGTGGCTGCTTTCTTTAATTGCCACAAAGGGGCAGGTTCCTGCTGCACCCCCCACTATGGCCCAAGTCCCCTCCATGGTACCAAGCAATGCATCCCAGAAAGACTTTGGCCAACATCATCGCTGGGTGGCCCATGTAACCAGGGCTTAAAAGTAGCTGGACAGGACAAATCTGCCTCTTGCATACATTCCATGGCAACCCCTTGCCTCCTTCTGGACTGGTAAGGTTGCTGTCATATGCGCCATGATCCTGGAGGGTCAAGCCAAAGCTGCTCAGAAAGCTTCAGAAATGTAACTTTCTTCACGCAAAAGTTCTGCACCCATTGCTGTTCACCCCAAGCCTGCATGACGATGTGATCCCACCAACGTGCTCCAGGAGTGCCGGAGGGAGAGGACATCAGCAGCTACACCGAGAGCCATGGGGAGCAGCAGCCAATTTGAGCATCTCATGTCCGTATCATCCTCCTCCTCCTTCACCATCATTAGCTCTATCAGGTGTGGTCAGTGGGTCAGAAAATTCTGCCAGAATGTCCACCAGCATTTCCCAGAAGCTCTGCCCATTTTGTGAGACAGAAGCATTTCTCTTGCATTCTTCAGGAGTTCCTCTTGGAGCTTTGCCTAGGTGTGAAGAATCACAGCAAAAAAATTTTAAAAGCAAAATCTCGAGCATAGGCACAGTTCATTAACTTCTGTAATACAGAGTTAAGGTTGCCAAGTGCTGCTGTGCCAGAAAGTGGACGGTCACTAAACTTACAGCTCTGAAAACCAGAGAATGAAGCATGAAAGTTCATACCACACCTGCAACAAAACCTTAACTCTACCCCACCCCCTAGCCCCGGAGCTGGCATTAGCCACTGACTATGGTGCAGTAAGGGTGGTGCAAAGGTGAATGAACTACCAAGCAAATGGGGAATTCTCCTTCTCCTGGAGTCTTCAAGTCAAGACTGGATGCCCTTCTGGAAGAGGATTTCGTCAAACACAAGGTATTCAGCGCAATACAGCAGTAACTGGATGAAATTCAACGGTCTGTGTGATACAGGAGATCAGACTAGATGACCTAATAATCCCTTCTGGCCTTAAAATCTATGAATCTACAATAGATAGGAGGAAGAGCTAAGAAAATGCCATTGTTTGTGTTGGGTTCACAGATGGGAACACCAGCATTTATCTGCATGCCCTCCAGCTGTAGCTGTGATTCGAGGATGGAGTGATTAGTTGGAGCAGTTTGGTAGAGCTGTCACTGTGATATAAAAGGAGGTGCACGTGAACCTTGAAGGAGCAAGCATGCCTCATTTCAGTGCTGAGTGTTGAAGGTAGCAACAATAAATTTGCATGGAGTGGGTACTTTCCATAAGCATGGTCAGCACTATAGTAGCATACGAACTTACTGGTCTCCAGGGCTTAGAGAGGGGTAAGTGAAGGTAATAACTCGGAGGGAATCCTCAGGAGGCGGGCAATTCCATGTTCATAGTCTAAAAGTTTGTGATGGTTAATGTGGTGTAGGCTCAATCTCTGAGTGCAGGCCAGGGATTGGAAGATTTGCTACGCCAGACCTAAATCAAAGTTTTCCCTTAGCAAAGAGAAGTTGTTAGACTTTGTGCTGTACTGCTCCTGTTCCCAGAGTGTTCTGTAGCAGGAGAGGGCAGAGGGCTAGTGTGCTTGTCACTGGCATGTTGGGGTGATGCTGAAACAGGGCAGAGCAGAGCAGAAGTTGCATTGTGGGCGTGACATGAATCTTAACCTTGCAATTTCCCCTTCTAAAAACTGAGGGGACATTCTCATAGTTCTCCTGCATGATGTCTCTGCAGAGGGCTCTCTGAGTAAGGTCCAGCAGAGCAGAAAACATTAAGAATATTCCCATTTTGTCACAGGTGACATGAACCTTAACTGCATTTCTGCTTCTGAGAACCGAGGGGATGGGAATCCTTACCCAGCGAGGTCACAGTCTGATGATTCTCCTGCATGACGTCTCTGGAGAGGGCTCTCTGAGCAGGGTCCAGCAGAGCCCACTCTTCCTTGGTGAAATACACAGCCACCTCCTCGAAGGTCACCGGCCCCTGAAAGAACAAGGATCCCCCACACACAATCCCACTCTCTATTCATGGAGTAGCAAATGGGTATACAGTCAGCAGAGCCCCACCCACAACCTACTCAGAGCACCCAGGAAGTATTAGCATGTGGGGAAATAGAGAGAGCCCCTCGTCCTTCCCAGCAGATAGAGGGAGCAAGGTCTTAACTTTCATCAGACACGGACTTAACAGAGGCTGATACAAGAGACGGAGCCCCCAGCAGGGTCCAGGCAGGTTCTCTGATAGGAAGCCCAAAACCCAGCAGCTGGATGTCAGGGGATGGGGCATCTTCTCTAAGCCCCTCTGCTGGGTGTCCCCTTCATATGTCATAACTACCTCTGGTTAATGGGTTCGCCCTCCAGCACTGAGAGCCTAGGAAGTTTTCCCAGCCCAGGCTGGTTTGTTCTCTCTTCCACAAATAGGGGAATTTTCACACCCAACCCCCATGGCTCTATTCCTAGAATCTAGACCCCAGATCTACCAAGTCCCAGCATGTCTACCAAGTCCCAGGAGATCTACCAAGTCCCATCACACTTTGTCCCCCTCCCTTTCTCCACCCCGTGCACTGTCTGCACCCTCCCACCCTTAGATCAAACTCCCCCTTCCTGTGTATTCACTGTCCCTCTGGCTCCTGCAGAAACCCCCCCAGCAATTTCCCCAGCATCCCTACCTGAACTAGCTCTGCTGCACCCATTTCCCTTCCCCGGGCAGGCTGAGAGAATCTGGAATGACCAGGGGATGTTATTCTGCAGCCTGTCAGGGGGAGAAGGGTTATTGGGGGGAGGGATTTCAGAATAGACTTTAGGTCATTTCACATCACGAGTCTCATTGGTGCTCTCTCTGCAGAGACGTTTTCCACTCTTATGGTAGGAAAGTGCTCTGTCATTGTGCAGTGCAGAACAATCCCCTCCCACCAGGACCTAACCCACTGAGACCCTTTAAACCTGACATTCCCCAGGACGGCACATTCCCCCAGCAGAGGAGGAACTACGCAGAGCTAGGAACCAGGCAAAATCTGAGCAGTGCTGAGAAGGGAACTGGATCTGAGTAGGTTTCAGAGCCCGTGGCCTCTCTCCTCACTTATTTCTCCTCCGTTTCTCTCTCCCCTTCTGGCTCAAAGACTTGGTTATTGTCTGTTCCTGGTGGCCTTTCCTATCCTGCAAGAGCTAATGCCATTTCAGCTCGACACTCTGCCTCGTCGCCATTTCTCCTAAACACGGGTGGCATGTCAGTATCTCTGCTTGTGATACAGACACAACAGTGAAAGCCCCTTCATTTTCCATTTAAATGGATTTTTCTTGAAAAATAAAGCATTATTCAGTTTTTTTCTGATCTTCAGCCTACTTTTTATCATTCAAATATACAAAAAATGACTTGTTTTGTTAGGACAATACAATCCATTACGTGAGATTGATGCATTACGAGAATACATTAACCTGTGTGTATATGCAACCCTGCCTGTTGAAGAAAGGCTCTGTATTACTCTAGAAGATACACACCGCAAAGAAACAGGCACGCATGCAAGCACTGAAGTGCATGCACGTCTGAACATACCGATGAATCTATGTGCCCATCACGTGCACATTTCAAGCTGTTAGCAGATAATGGTTCAACAATCTGAATAGGTTTCCAAACACAAGGAAGTATTTGAAAGTTTTAAAAAACGAAAACCAGGAGAAAAGGATGAACTTGAGTGTATGCTCTGCAAATGGAGCAGTTCGGTCATTAAATGTAAATATTTATAGGCTAACAGTTGAAAGTTTTATTTGGGGATTAGGCCTTGTGTTTTGAGTTCTGTTTTAGTTCTGCGGCAAAACACACTGATGAACAAAATTCAAAAGATCAATCTACTGAATGCTTCCCCCCCCGAACCCTTTTCTTTCCATCCACCAAAATAAACCCCAATATTTACCCAGAAAAATGAATAGTTTTTTTGCATTCATTTTCACCTGTTTTAGTCGTTGGGGTAATAAACACTGATCAATTCCTCAGAATATTTAAATCAAGTACAAACTGAAAACGAAGGGCCCTACGACTATCACAGCTGGGATTCTGAATGATTATGAATGTGGCTTGCACTGAAATCAATATTTCCCAGAGTTGGGCCATATCTGCTCTAGCCACTAGCTGCTCAATTCAGACTTTTATACACAATGTAACACTCTCTTCCCATTCATAAGCAATAGGGATACAAAATCATGAAGGATTTAGTGCAGCGTTTCTCAGCTGGTGGGCTGCAACACTCAGGGGTTCATGACAGGCAGCCAGATGGGCCGTGAGATACTGACAGATTTACTATGACCTTAAGCAAAGAAAATCTCACTCCCCCACTTTCTGTACTTTTAGCCCTCACACATGGAAGTTATATAGGATCGGGCTTGATACGTGTTTTATTCTCATGTCATAGTAAATATCAGGGGATCCCAAAGGGGGAGGGGGAGGATTTCAAATAAGGGGTCACCAATGTGAAAAGGGTGCGAGACACCAACATGTGCTACAGCAGTGCCATCTTTGCTCCAAATGAGCATTCAAAGCCAGTCTGTATGCAGCAAACCAGCCTGTGATAGGGCCTTCAGTGGCCGGGCGGCCTGGTGGCTAGATCACTGGTCAGAGGGGGTGCAGAGGGACCTGGGCCCTCTCCGTCCTCCAGGTCCCAGCCCAGGGTCCTGTGAAGTTTAACCCCTAAACAGGGGAGACAGGTGTCCCTCCCAGCAGAGGGGGTCAAGGTCTGTTTTCCTGGGCTACTTCCTACTATAGTCTCCACTGGCTGGCACGTCACTGATCCGTCCCTTCAGGCAGGCAAACAGAGCTCCTGCCTCCTCCACTGAGCCAAGCTCCCTTCTTTTCTCCCCCTCCAGGCCTGGCATTGATGGCTGGGATAGCAGGGCCGGGCTAGCTGAACCCACAGGTTTTCTTTAACCCCTGCTGTGCTAGGGGGCAGTTTCTCTGCTCCGTCACACAGCCCCATTGCTCAGCCAGAGTCAGTCCATACAAGGTACATCTGGACTCCACCCCTCCTCGCTCCTGAGACTCTGCTGCCCACATCTGACCATTTTCAGTCACTCATGGAAGCTTTCAGACTCCTCAGAGTCTGGATATTTTGTCCTTGTTTCATCCTATTTCAACCATTCGGGTTGTTATTCCTTTCCCCAAAGGAAAACACACCCGAGATCTGGATTTGCTCTGAATCCCCATCAGACGTTACAGCAGGAGCGAATCAGTCTTGGGGCTCACCCTGCTTTGCACCGTGCAGCTGGAAGCTGTAGAACATCGGGACTGGAGGCCATGATGCCATGTGGCTAACCTGTTTATTGGTCTGAAATGTCCCCATGGCCTGTCAGAGACAGAGACGTACCTGTGTCGCTCCCCAGCTCCAGTCGCAGCATCTCTGGGGGAAGGAGAGGATGGGAGAGGTGAGAATTCAGGTCCTCGCATTCATGAGGAGCTTCCTCTTGGTTATTAATGTATCCACTGTTAACTATGAGATAGTGACGCAGGCTGAGGCCGATGATGCAGCCGCTGCAGACAGAGGCAGCCCCACAGAGCTACTCCCATGGGGAAGGGTGACTCATGGAGCTGGGGCTGAGAGACGGTGCGTGGGGTCAGTGACATCACTAGAGTTCCCGACTCCACCCCAGGGTGGGGGGGGTCTCTCTAATCAGAGGAGACGCCACCCCCGGACTCCCATTCTCCTTTGAATCCCAGCAGCACCTCCTGCAGGTGGGAACTTTTCAGAGAGAAATCTCTGAGTCTCTCCTCCAGCTACACATACCCCGGTTCCGGCTTCCGAAATCTCCCGTCCTCCTTGCTAGGGAAAGAAGGAAGGGTGAGAAATGGGCCCAGTCCCCAATCCCTGAGCCCAGCAACCCTTAAATTCCAGCAAACCTGGTTCTGAGCTTTGTAGCCTGACACAGTCACTCTCATGGTGAGTCGCCTGCCCTCAGCCCTGTACTCACCATGGGCCCAGAGAGATGGGACCCTGGGAAACGTTGGGGCAAGGAACAGAGACAGGTTCAGGAACTTTCTCTGGGACGCTCTGGTTCTGTGGAGAGCAGAGCCACCACCCACACTGGGATAGTCCACCAACAAGAGGCACCAGCACTGGGATTACGTGGAAAGGGAGGAGACACAGACCAAAGAGTGGGCGTGTCCCACATGCTCAATGTGGACACAGACAGAGCCCAGATCTTTCCCTTCCTTTCCCACCCTCCTTTCTCTATTTAACTCTTGCTTCCTTATTCTTCGGTCTCTCCTCTGTTTTTATTTCCCTACAGCAACCTCCTATACCCACCCTTCAAAGGCTTCACTCCTGCCCCCTCCCCTTCCACATACTCAAGTGATCAGCCAGGGAATATTGAATGTTGATATTAAAGTGTCGTCATTTCAGACGACACTCCAAAGAGACGGACAGAGGACAAGGGCATTCACACCTCCCGGAGCCGCTGTTTCAGGTTGTGTGCACAATCCAAAAGGCAACACTGTCTCTGTGTCCATTTGGGAGGGTTTCTTCGTAACCAGGAGAGCTAGAGAAGTGCTTTTAAAACAATGCAAACTGAGATTCTGCCCACTCTGGATACGTGATGCAGCCACGTAAAAACGCCAGACAGGCTGGGTCTGGCCCAGGGACCATAGGGCTGATAGCCCTGGTGTGACCTTACCCCCAGTGCTCCCAGCACCCTAGAGTGGGAGAGAAAGAGGCAGCAGTCAGAGGACATGTCCCAGGCTGGTGAAGCCTCCTGCTCTGCAGGGGAATCACCACTGGAGTCTCTGGTATTTAGGGAATTTCAGACACTCATGTGCCATCTCCCCCTCCCTACCAGCAGTTGCTCTCAGCAGCCCCAGCAATCCCTGGGAGCTGGCCACAGGGGAAGTTTCTCCCCAGGCACTTTACAGGAAGAAAATATTTATCTGTCTTGCGAGTCAAATTCCCCCAGCGCTGAGAGCCCCACAAGCCCCCTGATGTGAGTAGGGCCTTAGGCTGGCTCGAGATTTCTGCATGGGGGAGGGGATTTCACCCTCCAAGTGCAAATGCAGGCAGACATTTACAGGAGAGGAGAGAAAATCCTGGAGTTGCAGTCCCATCCCTGGTGCTGCCACAGATTTACTATGTGATTTGGACAGGACTCTGCCCCTCCTTCTGCCTCACTTTCCCCATTTATTCCATAGGGATAACGCCCCTGACCCTGCTTTGTACACTGCTTTGAGGTCTAGAGCGGAGAAGTGGGTCTACACTTATTACACAATGTGTTGCCTGGGCCACAGGGACGGGGTGGCAGGGCAGCAGCAGCCTGGACCCCTATGCTGGACCTCTACTGCCGTCCAGCTGCCCTGCCCAGACTCCTGCCACGTGGCTGCCCCGGGGGACCAGCCGGCTGCCGCAGCCACAGACCCTCACCATGGGTGGTGGGCCAGCTGCCTGCCCTAGAACCCTGTTGCGGGGCTGCCCTGTGGCCATCCGGCACCTCCAGACCCTGCCACGCACGGTGGGCCGGCTGCCCCAGACCTGGAGCTTGTGGGACAGGCTGATTGCCCTGTAGCTAGCGGGGCTAGCCAGCTTTCGCAGACCTCTGGCCCCGTGGGGCCGGCAGGCAGCCCCGACCCCAGATTCCTGCCATGTGCTGGAGCACCCACAGGGAAAAATTGGCCCCCATGCCCTAGCTCACCTCCACTCCGCCTCCTCCCCTGACCGGGCCACCACACCCTGCTTCTCCCCACTTCCTCCCAGTTTCGTGCGGCAAGTCTGGGAGGGAGTGAGGGAGGAGGAGGAATGTGGCGGTGCTTGGGGAAGAGGTGGGGCCAGGGCGGAGATTTGGGGAAGGATCCAGTATGGGCAGAGAGGGGTAGAGTCAGGGCAGGGGGAGTAAACACTCACTGGCACCAACAAAGGTTGGCGCCTGTGGCAGGGCAGCTCAGACTCCTCAGCACCAGGCAGACGGGAGCCTGGCAGGAGCCGGCCCACGGGCTGTCCTTTAGCACACAGCTGTGCTGGGCTCCAGCTGTGCTAATTGGGCTGCATGCAGCCCACAGGTTGAGAACCCCTGGCCCATAGGAAGGGTACATATGATCATTGCAATAACAGTCTGACCTGCAGGGGTTGGCTCAGCGGCTGCTGCCCCTTCTCTCCTCCCCTCTCCCTGAGCAGGGAAATGTCCCAGGACAGGCTGCAGACGCCCTCATCCCTTCTCTGGACAATGGCTCTCTCTAGCTCCTCCAGCCGGGACAGCAGCCGCTGCTCCTGCTCCTCCAGAAACCCTCGCAGCTCCTGCCACTCCCCGATGATCTTCTGCCTCTCGGCTTCTGTCTGTTTCTGCAATCACAGCGACAGGGCGGCTCGGTAACAGCGGAGAACCATAAATGCACCTCCCAGCGGGTGGGGGAGTTATTTACCAGAGCACAGGATCTCTTGCACTGAGGGATGGGAAGGTTATTTACCCCAGGAAGGGAGGAGGATCAGGGTAAGGGTGAGCTGTACATCACAAACAGGAGGACCTGTTTCCCCCAAAACCTCATCAACTTGCAATGACCCAAACTCTCCAACTCTGCAGCCCACATTTCATCTCCTTCTTCCCCATCGCCCCCCCCCTCTGGGTGCTTAAAGGATCCCCAGTCACTGTAACACGCAGAAGCCCGTGGGCAGGCAGACTGATTAACACACAGACTGACCCTCTCCTGCCCAGCAGCCTCCTGCACCCTGAAGGCATCATGTCACCCACGTGTCAGACCCTGCCCTCTCCCTGGCCTCCAGTGGGGATGGTTCCCTGGCTGAGGCTGGCAGGCCAGGCCCTGTATTCACCATCACTCAGGGCACTGTGATCCCAGGCAAACCTGAGGGGCAGGGGGCTCTGGGCACCTACCAGCAGCTCCTGGCTTTGCTGCTGCTCCTCGGCTTTGGCTGCTTCTCTCTCTTTTCTCAGAGGGGTCAGATGCTTTTGTGGGGGCTCCTGGAAGAAGAGGGGGAGGGGGTTAGAAACTGCTGCAAACGACCTCACAACTGCTAGATTTCAAGGCCCGTCCTGCCCTGCAGATGCCCAAGCAGAGTCCCTGGGATGCCCTTAGACTGCCCCCACCCCGGCCTCGTTCACCCTCAGCCAGGATGCTCTGAGGGGCTGGTGAAGCAGGGACCAGCTTTCCCAGGGAAAACACAGGACCCCTTGGAGAAGTGACAAGGGTGCAGCCCAACCCCCCAGCTCCCAATGTCCCCACCACCTCCCAAGCAACCAACTTTCGGCATTGCCCCCAACTTCCGCCCTCCAACCATCCCCCAGCCCCGCCCACACTCCAGTGCTGGATCTGAACACAGACCCATCCCAAACAAATAGCCCCTACTCCCAGATCTGCCCCCCTACAATGACACCCCCCAAAGTCCCAGCTCCAAACCACCCCAGTCCCCAGCAGCTCCTCGTGACACCCCCCAAAGTGTCATGAGGAGCTGCTGGGGAATGGGGTTGTTTGGAGCCGGGACAAAGTTGGAGCTCGTGACACAATGACACCCCCCAAAGTCCCAGCTCCAAACCACCCCAGTCCCCAGCACCAGCCATCCCCGTCCGGCTCTGACCCCGAATACACCCCACTCAGCTGCCCCCATCCCCTCGCTCCCAGGCCCAGTCTGGGCTCTGAGCCTCTCCTGCAGCTCCCGGGCTCTGTCGCATCGGCCCCCACAGCCGCGGGGAGCTCGGGGACCCCCACCCCCAGGCAGGGGGGCGAACCAGGCAGTCGGGCCCGGCCCCTCCCGGCAGGAGCATGTTCGCCCCACACGTGTCCCCAGGTGGGGCCGGGAAGCAGGAGCCAGGAGAACAAAGCCCAGAGGCCGGGGGGTGGGGGGCAGATCCTGGAGGCGGGGCCTTCACAGGGACCAGGTGCTGCTGCTCCCCGGGGGAGTGGGGGGGGCCCGGCCGGGGGGGGCTTTCTCCAGCTGGGCCCCGCTCCCTGGGCAGCCCCGGGCTCTGCCCCCCCCAGTCCCGGCCCGGAGTCCCCGGTGAGTGAGAGACCTCGGGGGGGTACTGAGGGGGCGAGAAAGTGACTCTGTCCCGGGGATCCTGGGAGAAGCTGCGGAGCCGCCTCGTCCCCAGTGGAGCTGCAGCAGGATCCGCCCGGCCCGGCTGGGACGGGGGGGGGGGCTTCCCCTTTCATGTCGGGGGAGGTGTCGGGAAGGGGAGGGGGAAGTTCAGTGGGATGGGGACAGTTGCACTGTCAGGAAATTCCCGGGGAGGGGGAGGTGAGTTAATTGGATCTTTCGCTCTTCCTCCCACATACGGATCCAAATTCTCAAGTTTTTCCCCTTTTCTCTCTCAGTACCCCACGTGGCAATAAAATCCAGGGCAATCCCCCTGCCCCATGATCCACTGTCTAGTCTCCCCCGATTTTGCCCTGTTCTCTCCATGCTTCTCAAATGTCAATTTAAAAATCTCCTCCGATGTGGGGGGGCTTCCCCACCCATTTTATCTGCAGCGATTTGTCCTTGTGTAGGTGGGAAATCATTCCCCCAAACATGGCTGCCCCTGGAGTGGGGATGGGGTGAGAGAGAGGGAAGGGAGGAGCACGTGTCCCCCATGGAGACTGCCCAGGCCTCGGTTTCCCAATCCCCGTTGCTGCCCCCAAACTGCCAACACAGTTGCCCACAGCCATCAGTTGCCAGTCACCCGCCATTCCCCACTGCTGGCCCCTTCCTTCATCCAGGGACCTTCCAGCTCCCCCACCCTCTCCCTTGCCCTCTTAAAGCAGCTCCTCAAAGGGCTCCCTGCTGCCCATGTGAATGGTGGTGGAGGGGGAAACCATCACTTTCTGTTTATTGGACAGTCCTATAAAATCCAGTCACGCAATCCCCTCAGATATCAGAATAATAACAGCAATATAAAATCCCCTCCGATCCTGGTGCTTTTCTCTCGTGTTATCAGTTGCATAGTTTGTGACACATTTTCTCTGCAAATCTCAAAGATTGATATAAAATACCCTAAACCAGGGGTCGGCAACCTTTGAGAAGTGATGTGCCGAGTCTTCATTTATTTACTCTAATTTAAGGTTTCATGTGCCGGTCATACATTTGACATTTATAGGGCCCGGCGGATGGAACCGCAGACCGGCAATGGGGGCGGCAGATGGAACCCCAGACCGGTGGGAGTCCTTGAGTTCCATCCACCGGCCCCTGCCAGGCGAGGTCCCGGCTGCCGGCCCACTTAGCCCGCTGCTAGTCTGGGGTTTCTCCATCCTCAAGGTTACAGGGGGTTAATTTGCCCGGTGATCATCTTGCCCCTCTCCTTTGAGAATCATTTGTGTCCTCCTTTATCTCTGTTAAAATGTTTGCCGATGAAAGAGACCAGCCACATCTTTAATACACATCAAAGCCAGGGACTTCCCTCTGTCTGTGGGATAAGTGGTCCCAACTGGTAACAGGAGAATTGGCTGGACCCTCTTCTTTTCTCCAGCTGGCACAGGATGAGGAGGTCACTCTGAGTGCAGCGTGGGTCCAGAAGTATCCCAAACTCCATGACAAATGGTCTCCAGGAGGAGTTGCTTCCCGCAGTGCTCAGATGTAGCCACCTCTGGGGTGGACCCATGGTGGCCATTATTTGCTAGTGACAGGGCATGGACATTTCTTACCTGTTTTGGCCCTCCAGGTCTTCCATTCTCCTGTTAAAGAAGCATCCCCCAGGGCTCCCTTTGCCTGTGTGACTGGCCAGCAGGGGGCGGTGATAACTTTCTATCCACTTATCGGACACTGTGAGGTAACACTGTTGTGTGTGGAGGTGTTTGTGTGGGAAGATTGGAGCTGAAGGGGCATTGTGGTAGGGGGAGGCCTCTGTGTGGCTTGACATGGGGTACCCTAGTTAGGTTGGTGGATTCTGGAGGTTTGGGATTTCGGGGGTGGTTCTGATATACTAGCCCCCAGGGCAGCTCTGGGCCCTGTTAATACTAAATTCTGAGCCACAAACTCCAGGTAACCAAAAGAGACCTCAGGGAAAGTGCTGGGGTCTGGCATTGTAGTGACTCTGCACAAACAGCCCCCACTCATTTCTCCTCCCGTTAGCAATTGCCAAATCCAGCCATGGGAGAGCAAAGAACCCAGGAATGGGACTTTCCCAGCCAGATGTTAATCTTAAATAAGATCCTGCTGGTTTTCGTTTTCTAAGGGATAAGACAATACACTATCTTTATTGTGAATACAGAAAGAATTAAAGTAAGCAATCAGTTATAGCTATAACGTTTCATTCTCTCACACATTCATTCACTCATATACACCGAGTTCTGCAAGGTTATTATAGTTACCATCTTGGAGGTTGCTCGTGCCAAGTCACTGGCCAAGTGGCCAGGACACGAGGAGGGAGCAGGGCCTTGTCAGATGTGCATCTGATGTTCCTGGAGGTTGGTTGGTTGGTTGCAGAATCAGACCCAAAGTTCTCAATCTTCAGGGCCTGTTTTTATAAGGATTTGTCCTCGTTCAGGTCTATAGGGTTTGCTTCATCACGCTGTTCTCACGTTTGAAGTGATGGTCGATCACACAGATGGCACGGCAATGACGGCTTCTTGTTATCTTATTCTTTGGTTCTTCGCCCCCCCCCCCCGTCATTGGGGCAGTTGTGGGTGTGCCCTCGGGGTTATCACTGGGCTATCTCACCCAATGCACTCTTCAGCCTGTCGGTTCTTCCTCTCAATATGGGGTCATTTATTAGTCTGGAGCTTCAACCTGTTTGTTACTCGTCCAAACACAGAATTGCAGTTACGCTCTATTTTACTTAACCTACTTCCTGTCACATTTACATTTTATTACCTATATATTCTTTAACATAACCATTCTCGAATCACTGGGGCATGACAGACTCCAGTGAATCTATCCATGCCATTTGTTATACGTGAAAAGAAAACAAGCGAGAGGAATGAAAAAGTGGAGGATTAACAAATCTTGTTCCTGACCTCAGGGAAACTGCTGTTCTCTTATCACTTTTAGAACAAACCTTTTGTCTCTGGATGTTTTTCTACAATTAGCACAGACCTCGCAAACTAACAGGCCGGCTTCACTTAGCACAAACAGCAGGCTGAGAAAACAGGTTGAGAGCAGGGTCGGCTCCAGGCACCAGCGCAGAAAGCTGGTTAATTTGGCTGCGGGTCCCTCAGTCCCTCTCGGAGGGAAGGACCGGCCACCGAATTGCCACTGAAGAATGAAGCGGCTTGGCAGATGTGCCACTGAAGTACTGCCGATCGCGGCTTTTATCTTTTTTTTTCTCTCTGCTGCTTAGGGTGACAAAAAAGCTGGAGCCA
Source organism: Gopherus flavomarginatus (assembly GCF_025201925.1). Lineage (NCBI taxonomy): Eukaryota > Metazoa > Chordata > Testudines > Testudinidae > Gopherus > Gopherus flavomarginatus. The sequence continues at coordinate 14,171,277 of NC_066639.1, forward strand.
GCCCTGGCTGAGAGACATATTTCTTTCTAATAATACAAGCAAAATCCGGGGTCTGCACTGGACCATATTTTCCTGAAAATAATTAATGTATTAATTATTACTTTTAATCCAACACAGAGGGGAGAGAGAGAGGACAGGGGAAGGAGAGACTGAAAGGGGCAGTGGGAGAAATGAATGTGGGGGGAGAGATTTCCAGCTCTCTAATTCACCCAGACACATGTATTGCAGCCTCCCTGGGCAGAATCACTTTCCAGTGAACGAGAAAAGGATCAGACACAGGAAAAGCCAGTTCCTGACTCCATATTCCCCCTGCTGGGGTGTGGCTGCCATGGGATCAGTGTCCAAGGGAATCCCCCACAGTGAATCCTTTGGTTCTGCTCTTTTCTAGCCTTGTGTTCAGAGACTTTGTTACGGGATGAGGGGAGGGAGAAGGGAGGTTAACAATCTCTCTGTGGGCTTAGCCTGCCAGGAGGGGCCAGGTCTACACTGTGATAAAGAGATCAAGCATGTTCGCAGCATGGCAGACTCTAGAATGTCTGTCTGCAGGGAAAGAGCCTGGGGGACTTCTGATATGAAATTAACTAAATCCTGCTCTGAAACCCCTACAATAACCCTTCTCACCCTCCCAGGCTGCAGAATGACGTCCATGTTTCGCTCCAGCTCATGCCATCCTCCCATGGGACAGGGGAGAGAAATGACTGCAGAGGAGCCTGTTCAGGTAGGGATTACTGGTGGGGTTGCTGGTGGGTTCCTGCAGGAGGGAGAGGGACAGCAAATACACCCGGTGATGGGAAGGTTTGCACAGTCTGGTTTGCAGGAAATGCACAAAATGGAGAAAGGGAGGAGGACAGGGGTGTGGCAAACCTGCTGGGAGTTGTTTAATGAGTGGCCTAGATTCTAGGAACAGGCCCAATGAGGTTCGGAGGTGGAAATGCCCTAATTTGTGAAACAAAATAACAGAAAATAACCCACCTACATGGGACTGGGAAAACGGACCAGACTCCCACTGCTGGAGCCTGACCTGACTAACCAGCCGCTGCTCTGAGATATGAAGAGGGCATCCACCTGTGAGGTGTAGAGGAGCTGCCCCTCCCTTCATATCCAGCTCCTCACAATGAGGGGAGGGTGTTGGGCTTCCTACCAGGGAGCTCTCCCTGCATCCTGCTAGGGGCTCCATCTCCTGTGTCAGTCTGTGGCTAGTAGGTGTGTGATGGATCTGCTGGGAGACACAAGGGGCTCTCTCTTCATCCCTTCACACTGGTGTTTCCTGGATGCTCTGAGTGGGGTGGGGTGTTGGAGTCTGACTGAGAGCCACCCAGAGCTCCCATTTGGCCCCTCTCCGCCACCAATACTGAGGCTGTGAATGGGGCAGCAGGTACTGAGTGTTGGACTCTTGCACTTTCAGGGGCCGGTGACCTTCGAGGAGGTGGCTGTGTATTTCACCAGAGAAAAGGGGGTTCTGCTGGACACGACTCAGAGAGCCCTCTACAGAGACGTCATACAGGAGAACTATGAGAATGTGACCTCGCTGGGTAAGGATTCCTGTCCCCTCAATTCTTAGAAGGGTACCTGACAACAGAACAAGGAGTAATGGTCTCAAGTTGCAGTGGGGGAGGTCTAGGTTGGATATTAGGAAAAGCTTTTTCACTAGGAGGGTGGTGAAGCACTGGAATGGTTCCCTAGGGAGGTGGTGAAATCTCCTTCCTTAGAGGTTTTTAAGGTCAGGCTTGAGGAAGCCCTGGCTGGGATGATTTAGTTGGAAATTGGTCCTGCTTTGAGCAGGAGTTGGACTAGATACCTCCTGAGGTCCCTTCCAACCCTGATATTCTATGTCAGCCCCACAATGCCACCTCTACTCTGTCCTCTTTCAGCATCACCCCAACATGCCAGTGACACACACAGTACCAGAGACCGTCCCCTGTTGCAGAACACTTTGGGAACAGAGCACAGGAGCAGTATCACACAGTGTCAAGATCTCCTGGTTGCTCAAGTAAAACTGGGGCTTAGGTCCAGCCTAATGAACAGAAGGTTCCTACCCCTGACCTTATCTTCAAACACTGAGCCAGCTGCACCCAGACCAGAATGTGCTTGGTCTGCTCGAGCAGACTGGTCCAGGGTTACTTATCACACAGACGCTCCGTGCACCCTTGAATGCTGGCTGGGGGTATCCAGACAAGGGAGCTCCAGAAGTATTGAATCTCACACAGCATTACAGATGACACAACTCCTCACTGATCTGGATTGCACCCCAGCACATGAAAATAGCGTAGGTTGGTAGTGAAACTTCCTGAGATATGGTGAGTCTTGCTCCCCCATCACCAGGTGGAATAGCCTGCAGGCTCCTTGGATCTTGGAGTTTATCATTCCTGAAGTCACATGACCTGATTCTTCTTTTTCACGTTCTGCTTTTCCAGACTAATTAGTCTGTTGCTCCTGAATTATTACTTCTAATTTCCCAGTGTTCTCCACAGTCAGGGATTTTCCTACTCCCTTTCATTACACTGGACTCACTAGATTCCCTAGTACATAAAACTGGCCATACTGGGTCGGTCCAAAGGTCTTCTGACAGTGGCCAATGCCAGGTGTCCCAGAGGGAATGAACAGAACAGGCAATCAACAAGTGATCCATCACCTGTCGTCTATTCTCAGGTTTTGGCAGTCAGTGGCTAGGGACACCATCCCTGCCCATCCTGGCTAATGGGCATTCATGGACCTATTCTCCATGAATTTATCTTGTTCTTTTTCTGAACCCTGTTCGCGTCTTGGCCTTCATAACATCCTCTGGCAAAGAGTTGGCAACAAGTTGACTGTGCATTGTGGGAAGAAATACTTCCTTTGATTTTGTTTTAAACCTGCTGCCTATTACTTTCATTGGGTAGCTCCTAGTTCTTGTGTTATCAGGAGAAGTAAATAACACTTCCTTGTTTACTTTCTCCACAGCAGTCTTGATTTTATAGACCTCTATCATATCTCTGCTTCGTCATCTCTTTTCCAAGCTGAAAAGTCCCTGTCTTTTTAATCTCTCCACATATGGAAGCTGTTCCATACTCCTAATCATTTTTGTTGCCCTTTTTTGAATCTTTTCCAATTCCAATATACCTTTGTTTGAGATGGGGTGATGACATCTGCATGCAGTATTCAGGATATGGGTGTATCATGGATTTCTATAAAGGCAATATGATATTTTCTGTCTTATCTATTCATTTATTAATGATCTCAACGTTCTGTTCTCTTTTGGACTGCAGTTGCACCTTGAGTGGATGTTTTTAGAGAATTATCCACAGTGACTCCAAGATCTTGAGTGGAAACAGTGATAGCTCAGTGATGTGTGCATTGGCCTGCTAAACCGAGGGTTGTGAGTTCAATCCTTGAGGAGCTCACTTGGGGATCTGGGGCAAAATCAGTAGTTGGTCCTGCTAGAGAAGGTGGGGGCTGCACTTGATGACCTTTTAGGGTCCCTCCCAGCTCTATGAGATAGCTATATCTCCCTATGTTAGGGAGAGAGGAATAGCTCAGTGGTTTGAGCATTAGCCTGCTAAACCCAGGGTTATGAGCTCAATCCTTGGGATCAACGGCTCCATGTCTAGTTGGCAGCCTGTTTCAAGTGGAGTGCCCCAAGTGTCAGTCCTGGGGCTAGTTTTGTTCAATATCTTCATAAATGATCTGGAGGATCAGCAAGTTTGCAGATGACACTATAAACTTGGAGGAGAGGTAGATACATTGGAGGGTAGGGATAGGTTACAGAGGGACCTAGATAAATTAGAGGACTGGGCCAAAAGAAATCTGACGTTCGACAAGGACAAATGCAGAGTCCTGCACTTAGGATGGAAGAATCCCATTCACTGCTACAGGCTGGGGACTGAATGGCTAGGAAGCAGTTCTGCAGAAAAAGACCTAGGGGTTATAGTGAATGAGAAGCTGGATATGAGTCAACAGTGTGCCTTTGTTGCCAAGAAGGCTTATGGCATTTTGGGCTGTATACGTACGGGCATTGCCAGCAGATCAAGGGATGTGATCATTCCCTTCTATTCGACATTGGTGAGGCCTCATCTGGAGTATTGTGTCCAGTTTTGGGCCCCACACTACAAGAAGGATGTGGAAAACTTGGAAAGAGTTCAGCAGACGGCAACAAAAATGATTGGGGGCTGGAGCACATGACTTATGAGGAGAGGCTGAGGGAGCTGGGATTGTTTAGTCTGCAGAAGAGAAGAATGAAGGGGGGATTTGATAGCTGCTTTCAACTACCTGAAAGGGGGTTCCAAAGAGGATGGATCTAGACTGTTCTCAGTGGTGGCAGATGACAGAACAAGGAGTAATGGTCTCAAGTTGCAGTGGAGGAGGTCTAGGTTGGATATTAGGAAAAACTTTTTCACTAGGAGGGTGGTGAAGCACTGGAATGGGTTCCCTACGGAGGTGGTGGAATCTCCTTCCTTAGAGGTTTTTAAGGTCAGGCTTGACAAAGCCCTGGTTGGGATGATTTAGTTGGGAATTGGTCCTGCTTTGAGCAGGGGGTTGCCTAGATGACCTCCTGAGGTCCCTTCCAACCCTGATATTCTGTGATTTTGTATGTATAGTTGGGATTATTTTTTCCAATGGGCTGCACTATGTGCTATCCTGTCATCTAGCACTGCTGAGATCCTGCATTCTGTGATATCCCTGCCCTTCCTGTTCCCTTTTTCCACTGAACCCCACCAGCCTGTGGTTACTGTTCCCAGCTTCCCCAGGTCTCTCTCATTGTCTCTGGACCTGTCTGTCAGCAAGAAGCAGAGCCAGGGAGACTTTCCCTCTCTCTGGAGTCTTCCATTTCTGGGACATGGATTTACCTTCTCTGTGTTGTAAGAGGCTCTGTCATAATGAGTGTCTGTGACATTAACCACAGTACAATCTGGACTGTTGAACATCTCTGTCCCCTCAGTTCTCTAACCTGGGGTGCCTCTTCCACTGTTTTACCGTGAGAACAGCCACTCCTGGGCAGTTAACACACAGTCTCCAGCATGTAACTCTCTCCCAGCTACACAGTATTGAGTGCTGGTAGACAGCCACTCATGAATTACACCTCAGGAAAACATCAGCAAATTCTCAAGTGCCCAACTTTCCCCCAGAAATGTATGTCTAGCTCAGTAGCGTGCCGGACAGTGCAACACAAGATCATATTAAATCTGTCATTTCATCAGTGGAAAATGACATGCAGCAGCCTTGTTATCCCAAGTGGAATTTCCCACACACTTTAATCCAAAAACAATAAAACAAGATTAACTACCAAAAAAAAAAAAAAAGATTTTAAGTGGCTATGGGTAATGAGACATAAAAGTCAGAATGAGTTACAAAAGAAATGCAAGATAAAACACAAACTAACATCTAACTTAACAAGCAAAAACAGATTCAAAGCAAATGTTTCTCTCACTATATGCTGAGACAGGCTGGTTTTCCTTTCAACCAGGACTCCCCCTAACCCGCCCCTGCTGCCCAAGTTCAGTTCTTCAGGAATTGTTGTCATGAGGAGAGGGAAGGAGGGCGGGACGGGGGAGGAAAGTCTCAAGCGTTTTCCCCACCTCTTTTTATAAATGAGTCATAGAATATAGAATCAAACCAGAGATATGTGAACTCACAGAAGTGGTTGGGACCTATGTTGGGACAAACCACAATTTGAGCCAAGGTTCAGTTGTTGGCAATGGGGATTAAAAGAAAACTAACAGATATGACAAGAATTTGTGATCTTTGAATATGTTGTTGTTGCCAATGAAAATGAAATTATAGGTGAAGTTATTGGTTAAAGAGTAAGAGACTAATTGTGTGATAATCTGAATTATTTTGGAAAACTGAAAGTTGTCTTGGTTTTTATTTTGTTGGTTGTACAGGAAATGATGGCTAATCTTGAGAAGTTACTTTGATTTAATTTACCCCCTGTTGTGTAAGGAGTTCTGGTAGAAAACCTCACTCCAAGAATGTGTGGAAGAATGTGTGTGAGAAAGAGTGTATAAGACAATATTGAACAGGGATCTAAGGACTCTACACCGGCCTCCAGTGGGAGTTGAGGATGCTGAGGCAGTCATCAAGATTCAAAGCTGTTCGGGGGTGGAGAGGAGGGGGATGACTTTGTCAGTGCACTGCGGTTGTGTTCTCTGTGGAAAGGGTCTCCAGAAACTGGTATTGCCGGTTGCATTAAAGAGTCATCAAAGAGAAGGAAGATTAACGTCTTAGAAAAGTCTCTGTGTGTGTATTAGATGTGTGGGAGGGTGTCCAGAAATCAGTTTGCTCCAGTCTCTTTTCTCTGCGATTTCCTTTAGAAAAAGCTGAAGCAGGGAGCAAACTGTCTGCCCTCTCTGAGGTTCAAACTCAGGACCGTCAGACTGAGACTGACACCTGCACTAAGAAGGCTGTGAAAGGCTTTGGCTAAGTGCATGTAGGACCCTCCTACAGCAGTGACTGGGGCAGGGAAGGAGCCAGGGGTATGCTGGAAGAAGCAGGGAGCTCTGGTGCCCAGACACCTGTCCTGGCAGCTTTCTCAGCAACAAACAAACCCAGCTCCCCCTGCCACTAAACACATCCACCTGGAACTAAGAGCAGCACTGAGGGGCTTTCTCCTTGCCACTTCTGCTGGCATAGGCAGGCATCCTGGAGTCCTTTCTAGAAGAGAATTGAGAATTGAATTGGGAAAAGTGGTTTGAAAATGGGAAACTCAGGTTTACACTCATTTATTTATAATATTAAATAATCCTTTGAGTCTGGTGTCACAATCAGGCTTTAGCCTGATAATTTCCCAAAGGGAAAACTTCACTTCTCTCCAAAGGGAGTTGAGGGAAAGCACTTTTCAGAGTCCAAGAGAGACAAGGCAGGCAAGGGTAAGAGCTTGTAGTGGAGCTTTTGTTGGTGAAAGAGAAAAGATTTGGAGCTAAGCCAGAACACTTCTTCAGTTCTGTGTAGCCCGACAGGTTGTTTCTTCCATAAATAGCAGTTAGAACATAAGAACAGCCACACTGGGTCAGGCCAGTTCATCCTGTAGCTTCATCAAAAAAGAAGCTGCAAGAAGTAGAAGATAGCTGCTTTCAATTACCTGAAAGGGGGTTCCAAAGAGGATGGATCTAGACTGTTCTCAGAACAGGGAGTAATGGTCTCAAGTTGCAGAGAGGGAGGTTTAGGTTGGATATTAGGAAAATCTTTTTCACTAGGAGGGTGGTGAAGCACTGGAATGGGTTCCCTAGGGAGGTGGTGGTATCTCCTTCCTTAGAGGATTTTAAGGTCAGGCTTGACAAAGCCCTGACTGGGATGATTTAGTTGGGAATTGGTCCTGCTTTGAGTAGGGGGTTGGACTAGATGACCTCCTGAGGTCCCTTCCAGCCCTGATATTCTATGATTCTAGCCCACTATCCTGTCTTCCAATGGTGGCCAATGCCAGGCTCCCCAGAGGGAATGAACAGAGCAGGTAATCATCAAGTGACCCATCCCCTATCATCCGTTACCAGCTTCTGGCAAACCGAGGCTGGGGACACCATCCCTGCCCATCCTGGCTAATAGCCACTGATGGACCTGTCCTCCATGCACTTCTGTAGTTCTTTTTTGGAACCCCGTTCTAGTCTTGGCCTTCACAACATCCTCTGGCAGAGAGTTCCCCGGGTTAACTGCATTGTGTAGGCACCCATGACCCTCTATGGGGCTGCCCTTCTCCTTCCCCTTCTATGATCTCATCTTTCATTGACTCCAGTGTTTTTTCTATTCTTCATCAGCATCATCCCAAACAATCAGCCCTCGCCTCCTGTCCCTGCAAAGAGACAATGTCCTCTGTCTTGTGTAAATCACTGACCTTTCTCCTCTCTTGGCACTGACTGCCCCTTCATTTCCTTGCCCCTCAGTCTGTGCAGTTGGGACCCTTGATTCTCCCTTCTCTTTCTTCATCAAGCAGCCCCGTGAATGGGAATCTTAAAAGCATGCAGGTGATTTAGGAGCAGAGACACCCTCCCACATACAGACCTTCCATATGATTGGCACTTGACCCTCACTGCTCAGGATTGAAACTTGCGCTGGGAGAATGCTCAGCCACATCCCCACTGGCTATGAGCAAAGCAGCAGGGCAAAAGGAGAATCTGGAGATTGAATCCAGAGCCTTATACATGAAAAACATGTGCTCTACCACAGAGCTATAACTCCAGACAGGCCATACTTATTAGGTGTTGCATTCAGAGCCCTCCTGTTTCCAGAGCATCCAGTGGCCTATAATCATAGAATATCAAGGTTGGAAGAGACCTCGGGAGGTATCTAGTCCAAGCCCCTACTCAAAGCAGGACCAACATCAACCAAATCATCCCAGCCAGGGCTTTGTCAAGCAGGGCCACAAAAACTTCTAAGGAAGGAGATTCCACACCTCCCTAGGGAACCCATCCCAGTGCTTCACCACCCTCCTAGTGAAATACTGTTTCCTAATATCCAACCTAGACTTGCCCCACTGCAACGTGAGACCATTGCTCCTTGTTCTGTCATCTGCCACCACTGAGAACAGTCGAGCTCCATCCCCTTCAGATAGTTGAAAGCTGCTATCAAATCCTCCCTCACTCTTCTCTTCTGCAAACTAAACAGGATCAGTTCTCTCAGCCTCTCCTTGTAAGTTATGTGCCCCAGCTCCCTGATCATTTTCATTACTAATACAGCCCAATATGCCTTTCACCTTCTGGGCAACAAGGGCACACTGCTGACTCATATCCAACATCTCATCCACTGTAATCCCAATGTCCTTTTCTTCAGAATTTAGCCAGTTGGTCCCCAGCCTGTAGCAGTTCATGGGATTCTTCCATCCTAAGTGCAGGACTCTGCACTTATCCTTGTTGAACCTCATAAGATTTCTTCAAGATTCATGAGAAGCCTATTTCCCTCTCTGAGGGCCAATCATGCTCTCCTGGATTAAAATGTTTTAAGGGCTGGATGTGGCCCCCGGGGCAGCCCTGAAATAACCCAATGGTGGGACAACATCCTCAGGATTAAGAGCAAAGGACTCAGGATGAGAACTGATTTATCTCCACTCATCTGGGATTTAACAAATTGTCTTCCATGGAGACGCTGGGAACTTGTGACATTGATCCAGACTCTGGGGGTTCAGGCTGCTTTAATCTTGGTAAAAATGTGATTTTGATTCCAAGAAGGGAGAGAGGAGAAGCCTGAAGCTGACTTTAGTCCCAGGCTGGGGTCTCCTGGATGGTGGGAAACATCCTTGGCTGCTGCCAGGGACAGCAGCTATTGGCGACATCCCAGGGCTGGGATGAAAAGGGAACGTTGCATGGACTTTATCATACAGGCTCCATCCTGCCTCTCAGAGCCTACAGGAGACAGTCTAGGGAAGGGAGAGTCATTTCTCAGCTGCATTCTCAGGAGAAGCCAGTAGCCGTCCTTGACCAGACACCCAGGAGAGCAACCAAGCCAGTTCTGCAGAGAGCTCTGGTTCCCAGGAGATCCAGCTAGGAGAGGGAGTGCTGATGGCTCTGCAGTTTTGCAGTGGGGAGGAGAGCCAGACCAGTGGGGCTGTCACAGGTGGCTTTGCCAGGGGGTAGGCTCTAGGTCACATGTTGGGGGGGGCAGTAGGGACTACAGGATGAGGGGAGAAGGTTAAAATGAAACTGTACAGAAAACCTTCCCCTTTGCTCCAGCTAAAGGCCCTACTTTGTCCTCTCCCCCTTTCATGAAAAATCTCCATCTCTACCCCGGCTCTCAGAAACCCCCTCTCTCCCATGGGTATTTTCACAGTTTCTTCCTTTTTTCATAGTCTCATACAAATATTTTTGCCATTGAAATGATCAAGTACATTTAAAATGAGGAAAACAATCAAATAGCACGTCTGTACTTCCTTCACCAGACATGGCGTGTGTCTGAATTTTTCTAGTGAAAAGTCTAGGCAGGCAGAATCACCCCTACATTTACTGCAAATCAGCCCCAGGACTTGCACCCAGCAGTTCTTGGGGGTGTGGGATAGAACTGAGCTTTACTGGAAGCAGTGAAGGAAGACGGGTGGGAGAGATAAGAAGTGAAAAGAAATTGGCCACATGATGGAGCCAGAACCTAAGACATGAGAAGCCATGTGCATCATCAATGTGCATTGATGCTGAAAAGGGAAGTGTTTTCTCTTTAACTCCCAGCTCCCCCAATGAAACTAGACCCCACTTTTCTCCCACCGCCAGGAATAAAACCCAGAGGTCCTGAATCCCAGCTCCCCTGCTCTAGGCCACTAGACCCCACTCCCTGCGACAAAGAAGTGAGCAATAGAAACAGAGACCTGGTGACTGAAGCAAACATTTCTTTGCCCCTGGCTTGGCTCTGTCAGTTATTTGGATACAAACTCACACAACACCCATTGTCTCTCCTGGCTTCAATGGGCAGGAAGAACTCAGCTGTCAGTGGGACTTGGGGAGCTCATGACATTACTGTGAACTGGGACCCCAGACTCACTCCCCATCCAGCTGCATCCTGTCCTGTGCACCCCTGTGCGTCCCCTGTGTGATTCCTACTGCAGCTCAAACATCCCAAGACCTCCATCCAGTTCAGCTGAAGATGAGCCATCGGAGGGGAAGGACATCTCCCATCTGTGGGTGGAGCTGGACCCGACAGCGCCCGAGACCAGGAGGGACTGCCAGAACTGCCAGTCACACCAGGGCCGGCTCCAGGCACCAGAGAAGGAAGCAGATGCCTGGGACGGCCAATAGAAAGGGGTATCCCTCCATCCGCTGTTGGGATGGCACGTCCGGGACTGCAGCGGCAATTCGGCGGCGGGTCCATCAGTCCTTTGCTTCCTCTTCGGTGGCACTTCGGCAGCCGCTTAATCGGGTTTTTCTTTTCTTTTCTTTGCCACCACTTGGGGTGGCAAAAAAGCTGGAGCCGGCCCTGGGTCACACCAAGGAGTTGCTGGGGCCGCCCTTAACTGTTTACACCGGCAAGACAAACAACGACTCTGGGACCTAGGTAACCCACTCCCCTCAAACGGGAGAGTAGGAAGTAGCCCAGGGGAGCTAAATAAAGCTCAGCTGAGTTGGTGACCGATGGGTGGCCGGCATGTTGCAGCCGGATTTCCTCACTACTGTTAAGGCCCTGGGCTGGGATGTGGTGCAGTTGGGTGGCCCTGCATCCCCTGCCATCCCACCCCTGGGGTGACAAACTCCCCAGCCTAGGCCAAGAGAGCTGTGTTTGTCGGCAATTTGCCAGAGCCAGGTCCCCCATCTGTTTGCTGCTCTGCCCTGTTGGAGTGTCTGGGCATATAGACTCATTACTCACTGTCCTGAATGCAGACCAGAACCTCCTAACTGCTTGCTGCCCTGCCCCGCCTGAGGGCCGGGGCTTCTGGACACTGCTGCTCTACCCTGATTGTAGGCCAAAGCCCTTTAAGTGTTTGGTGCCCCACCCTGTCAGAGAGCCGGGGCCCCTTACCCTCAGTACTGTGCTACCCCACAGAGTGGCAGAGACCCCAGCTGTGATGGGTTAGATCACAGAAACTCCCTTGGGAACTGCCACCTGATGTGCTTTGACTACCTCTGAGCCTGTCTTCCCTGCCAGCTTGGGACTTCAGTGCCCTGCCTGGTTTGAGCCAGACACGCCAGCCTGTTGCAAACCCAGACCCAGGTCTGAACCACATCCCCTAAAGGCTGCAGGCTTAACTGAAAACAGCGTAAGAAGTGTTCCTGTCTCTAACACACCAATGCCCAGCTCCCAATGGGGTCCAAACCCCAAATAAATCCGCTTTACACTGTTCTCCCTGCCCCAGGTATTAATACATATTCTGGGTTAATTAATAAGTAAAAAGTGATTTTATTAACTACAAAAAGTAGGATTTAAGTGGTTCCAAGTAATAACAGACAGAACAAAGTGAATTACCAAGTAAAATAAAACAAAACACGCAAGTCTAAACCTAATACAGTAAGAAAACTGAATACAAATAAAATCTCGCCCCCCGAGATGTTTCAACAAGCTTCTATCACAGACTGGACGCCTTCCTAGTCTGGGCACAATCCTTTCCCCTGCTCCAGTCTTTGTTCCAGCTCGGGTGGTAGCTAGGGGATTTCTCATTACTCCAGTCCCCTTTGTTCTGTTCTACTCCCTTATATATCTTTTGCATAAGGTAGGAATCCTTTGTCCTTCTCTGGGTTCTCACTCCTCCTTCTAAATAGAAAATCACCAGGTTAAAGATGGATTCCAGTTCAGGTGACATAATCACATGTCATTGTAAGACGCCAAGCCTTCATTCCTCCTACCCTGACTCTCGGGAAGGCCTGCAAGCAAACAGAGCCAGCCACTTTAATTGTCCCCGTTGATGGGAGCCATCAAGATTCCAGCAAAGAATCCTGTGGCACCTTATAGACTAACATGACGTGCATCTGACGAAGTGGGTATTCACCCACGAAAGCTCATGCTCCAAAACGTCTGTTAGTCTATAAGGTGCCACAGGATTCTTTCCTGCTTTTACAGATCCAGACTAACATGGCTACCCCTCTAATACTTCACCCAAGATTCCAAACCACCATTAATAGTCCACACTTTGCATAACTACAGAGTTATATTTCATAGTTCAGTTTCAGATACAAGAGTGGTACATTTATATAAATAGGGTGACCACACTCAGTAGATTATAAGCTTTGTAATGATACCTTACAAGAGACCTTTTGCATGAAGCATGTTCCAGTTACATTATATTCACATTTATTAGCATATTTTCATAAAATCACAGAGGGCAACGTAACACCAGTGCTAATTCCCCCCTGAACTGTGCCCTTCCAGGGGACTTGTAGCAAGGGGGCATGGCCTACTTCCCAGACAGATGGAGGGACAGCTGCAAACACCTTCCAGCCTACCATGGATTGATATAGAGGCAATCAGATAGTTTCTGTCTTCTTAGCTATCCCTTTCCTGAGAGGGTCAGCATCCTGTTATCTTCCTAGCAACCTGACCTGTCTCCCCAGGTCCATTTCCCCAGGCTCCTGGAATCATCAGAATCTCTGCTGCATCTTTGTAAAAAAGACATTCTTTCTGTTACAAGAAACTCCCCTGAGCTGCTGGGGTGGGGGGTGCCAGTTTACACTCTTGACCTAATTTAGTAGTGAAGTCAAGCCCTCACAGGGAGAGGAGCAGGCAGCTGTTTCATTTCCAAGCTGGTAGTGTGGCTGAGTGGTCTAAGGCAGTGGATTAAGGCTCCAGTCTCTTTGGAGGCATGGGTTTGAATCCCCCCACTGTTATCTCTTTAGCCACTCTGAACTTCCTATGGATACAGAATGGAGCTTCAGTCCCTATTTCCAGGGCTTCTTAACCCCAGACCCTCCTCATCAGTTACTTCTTCTTGCTCTCTCCTCCACCCCCGGCCCCCCATCTAGGCATCCCTCTATTTTAAAACTGACAGCCAGCACCCTAGTGCTGGAGCGCCTTTCACATCACTAGCAAAGTCCAGCCCTGGAGTTCATGGAGACTGTCTGTCCCCTCTCCCTTACTGAGATATAGATAGATGGGCTGGAAGGGGAGTTAGATTTTTTTGGGGGGAAGGGGGAAACAGGAAGGAAATAGACAGTGACGGATGGGGAGAAAAGGTCATTTCAGTTATCGACACTACAGTCATTCACCCTCACTGACAGTCTGTGCTTCTTGCTCTGTGAGATTTATTATGCAAAATTGACCAGTAAGTGCCTACTTGGGTTTAAGTGAGTTCAGCCCATTTCTGCTCCAGCACTGACCTCAGCTCATCCATTTCAGGCACCCATATGGCTCCATTTCTCTGTCCATTGGGCATTTATTTGCACTGAAAAGGCCCTGCTTGCTGCTGCCATGGGGCATTTAGGCCTGGGTGTGTCCTGTTCCTCCCCCCACTCCCTCCTCAGCTCCCTTTAAAAACTTTGGTGCCTTTTAGATTTTTAGTAAACACAGACATGAGCTGCTGTCAAGATTTTGCACTAGCACAAATCTGCTTTTCAGTGCATGAAACTGACTTTGGAGACATACCCCTCCCCATGTCCCACCCCCCCACATTACTGAGCATTTTCAATATTACTTGACTGAAGACTTTATAGGACTCTTTAGGGGATAAATCATTGGAAAAGAAAATTAATAGAATTCCCTTCCCAAAACAGTCATGAGGAGATTAATATCCTGGGTGTCTGAAAACAGATGTCCCAGTAGCCGATAGTGGTACGGGCACCTTAGACTTCACTGTCTAGATAAGATCTCAGCTTCATAACATCATAGAATCATAGAACAGGAAGGGATATCAAGAGATCATCTAGTCCAATCCCCTGGAATCATGGCAGGACTAAGGACTATCCCTGACAGGTGTTTGCCAACCTGTTAAAAATCTCTTAAATGTTTGGCCAACCTATTAAAAATCCCCAATGATGGAGAGTCCAGAACATCGCTAGGCAATTTATTCTAGGGCTTAGCCACCCTGACAGTTAGGGAGTTTTCCCTAATGTCCAACCTAAACCACCTTTGCTGGAATTTAAACCCATTGTCAACGCCAGCAAGCCCTGATCCGCCCCCCAAGATATTTACAATATGAGAATATTTCTACATCTCTGCAATGGCCCATTGGAAATGAATTAACAGGCAGGGCGCAACAGTCCTTTGCTAGCATTACAGACACACTGTAACTGCTTTCCACTCACTGAAGCCATCTTTGGCAATGACATGCACACGTTAAGAGTCACCCCCGGGGCCACTGGTTGTGGGAGAAAGGCTATGTTGAAAGTTTGCTTTTTACAGCATCAGGGGAGCCAGGGCTGCCAAGGAGACAAGAGAATCCTGCATACTCTGTGTGTAATGAAAGGGCTGCAAGTTTAAATGCAGTGGCCGGAAATTTCCAGTTGGTGGAATCATTAATGTAGAGAGTGGTCACAACATAATTAATACCCAGTCAGATTGCTATTGAATCTCTGTGGTTAGATAAATTGTGTAGGGGGGGTTAATCATGCCAAAGTTGGGGGTTTAAGGCCCCCATCAGACTCCCCCTAATGGGACATACATTGCTAAAATTGTAGCTTTTCCTTGGTTTTATCTTCAGACAGCTACTCAACTCAAGGCCACTACGGTCTCTCATGGAAACAGAGAGTATAACAAAGCAACTGGTGTCGGTAACCCAAATACTGAATATACCTGCCCCTGGAAATTTCCACTACATGCATCTGATGAAGTGGGTATTCACCCATGAAAGCTCATGCTCCAAAACATCTGTTAGTCTATAAGGTGCCACAGGATTCTTTGCAACTTTTACAGATCCAGACTAACACGGCTACCCCTCTGATACCAAATACTGAAGTGTATAGCTCTAGCTCATTTGATTTTCTTTAATCATAATGTGCTAGCTGTTAACCACGACTTTCCCTTCATTTAAAAAATCTCTCTGAATACATTTGCTAGAGAAAGCTGCAGACTGGTGAAGGGAGGGGCACTTTTTAGTCATTGCTGTGGCCAAAACGTATTTTGACAAAACATCTTTTTAGTTCATTTCATGAGCAGAAGAAAACCTGCTCGCTCAGAGGTACAGACCTTCAGATTACAAGTCTGATACATTTTTCCCCTTATACGTGGTTCTGTGGGGTAATGGGCAGCACTTTGGACTTTGAATCCTGTGATCTAGGTTCAAATCTCAGTAACACTGTATCTTGAGTTGCTTTCTTTCTACATCCCATTGTGACGAAAAACTCCTAAGAGTCGATGAGCCAGTTTTCCTTCCCTTCCCTTTTCCAAAGTCACTGTTCCAAAGCACAGCAGGGACACCACCAGCCTTAAGGGCTGGTCTACACTAGGGGGGGAAACGGATCTAAGTTACGCAACTTCAGCTACGTGACTAGCGTAGCTGAAGTCGAAGTATCTTAGAACGAGTTACCTACCGTCCTCACGGCGCGGGATCGACGTCCGCGGCTCCCCCTGTCGACTCCGCTACCGCCGTTCGCATTGGTGGAGTTCCGGAGTCAACAGGAGCTCGTTCGGGGATTGATATATCGCATCTAGATGAGACGCGATATATCGATCCCCGAGAAATCGATTGCTACCCGCCGATACGGCTGGTAGTGAAGACGTACCCTTAGACTGGGCAGAGATTCCTAATTAACATCCACATTTCCAAACTGCAGCTAAAATCCACACGCACAGTCAGCTTGGCCTGAGAATGGCTCTGTCAGTTTGGCAACAAGCACAGGGTTAATGGGGAAATCATTTGTTTAGGGACAATAAAACAATGCTACTAAGTGACCTGTGTTCAAAAACATACCTGGGCTGAGAGACGTGCAGCATCCCTTGGATAGCTCAGCTGTCCCCACTACCACACACGTCTTCGTCCCTCCCCCAGGGCCCTCCACCCACCTGCCCGCCAGCCACTCCCCATTCCCACGCGCCTCTTTCGCCCCCTCCTCATGGCCCCACTGCGCCCGCCTACCAGCCAGCCACTCACCACTCCCATGTGCCCTTTGCCCCCTCCCAAAGATCCTCCCACCTGCCAATCAGCCCCTCACCACACCCACATACCTCTTTGCCTCCTCCCCCAGACCCCGGCGCCCACCTGCCCACTGCTCACCACTCCCGGGCTAATCCTGGCTAATACACATGCATGGACCTATCCTCCGCGTATTTGTCTAATTCTTTTTTGAACCCTGTAGCATCGTAGCTATGAAAACTGCAACAGTGCTGCATTCTCTATGTGTAACCCTTCTGCCAGGTGCAATATTTAGGGGTTCTGTATTGCAATGCAACACAGAACCAGTTTGAACCCCACTCAGTAATCTGGTAAAATTATACACCACCCCTGGGCATATCCAAGAAGCAATATTTTCCCTTCATACGACCATGAAATTGCCCAGGGAGGTTGTGGAATCTCTATCACTTGAGAGCAGGTTAGACCAACACCTGTCAGGGATGGTCTAGTGAATACTCAATCCTGCCATGAATGCAGAGGACTGGACTAGATGCCTTCTCGAGGTCCCCTCCAGTCCAACAATTGTATGATTTTAACAGGCTGCAAGACTGTGTGAGTTTCCCACCTCTGCTCCCAGATAAATGTTGCAGCCCCTGCCTCCTACAGTAGAGAAACTAATGACAGACGGGTCCTTCTGAAAGCAGCAGGGGAGAGGAATACCAATGACTGATAGGTCCATCAATTGCTATTAGCCAGGATGGGCAGGGATGGTGTCCCTAGCCTTTGTTTGCCAGCAGCTGGGAATGAGAGACAAGGGATGAATCACTTGATGATAACCTGTCTGTTCATTCCCTCTGGGGCACCTGCCATTGTCCACTGTCGGAAGACAGGATAGAATCATAGAATATCAGGGTTGGAAGGGACCTCAGGAGGTATCTAGTCCAACCCCCTGCTCAAAGCAAGACCAATCCCCAACTAAATCATCCCAGCCAGGGCTTTGTCAAGCCGGGCCTTAAAAACCTCTAAGGACGAAGATTCCACCACCTCCCTAGGGAACCCATCCAGTGCTTCACCACCCTCCTAGTGAAAAAGTTTTTCCTAATTTCCAACCTAAACCTCCCCCACTGCAACTTGAGACCATTACTCCTTGTTCTGTCATCAGGTACCCTTCTAAGAGCCGAGGGGACAGGAATCCTTACCCAGTGAGGTCACATGCTCATAGTTCTCCTGCATGATGTCTCTGTAGAGGGCTGGAAGAGCACCGACGCTGCTGCCTCCGTTGTGAGCTGGGAGCTGAGCAGCTGCTGCTGCTTCCCCAGTGGGGTTTGTGCTGTGGGGAGCCCTTCCTTAAAGCCCCTTGCCCCGTGCAAAGGGGACTGGGGGATTCAGGTGGGGAAAGAGATCAGGCCCCAGTGTGTGTGTGTGGGGGGGTGTTTCCCCTTTGTGTGTCTGATGGTGGAGGTGTCAGGGAGGGAAGAGAGGAAAAAATAAGATATGGGTACTATAATCCGTCGATTTCTCCCCTTTGTGCTCAAGCCATCCACCTTTTCTCTGTTCTCCTTTTCAGATTGTGCTCCATTTCCTCGCCAGGTCGCAAATGTCAATTTCAGGGCTCCGCAGATTTGGGGCGGGGGGTTCCCCCCACCATTTGATGTGCAGTGCTTTGTCCTTGTTTAAGTGGGAAATTGTTGCCCCGAGTCATTCCTTAACTGGGATCGGGAGTTAGCAGGGGCTGTTTGGGGGAGCCCTGAGACATGGCTGCCTCTGGGGTGGGGATGGGTTGGCTGTTCTCTGCCAGCTACAGGGCATGGCAGGGGTGCAGGAGGAGCCAGTGACCCCTACGGAGACTGCCCTGCCCCAGGTTAGCCAATTTAGACTGCTACCCAATGCAGCTCCCAGCAGTTGCCAGTCACCTCCCCAACCTTGCTGCTACTGCCACCCTGCTGCAAAGTAAACTTGGGGCTTCCTCACTCCTCCTTTCCTTCCCCATTCTCACAGACTGATGTAAAATACCCTAAAAATTCACCCCATTGTTCTCTGTCATTATCTATTACTGATTTAATATCTCCTGCAATTTCTCTGACTATCCGGCATCAACAAAATCGCCTTAGATTTCAATCTTTCGGCAAATTCCAATAATGATAGAAAATTCTGGCCAATTTTATCCCTCTCTAATGCTTGAATACTGCTATGAACGCCATTCCAAGTTGATCACTTTACCTATTAACTATTGACATAAATTCCTTCCGATATTTCCACTTTCCTCTCTTTCAAACTGCAGGAAGATCAGGTTTTGGGGTGCAGAACAGTTCTGTATTGGTGGGAGGTGGTTTCATTAGCTGCCATCACTAGAGGGCTTTGATTATTTTTAAGGGAATGGAGACTTCTCAATCTCTCTGCCTCTGTATATATGTTTAGGATATCTGGATAGAGCTTCCCATGTCATGTTGATAAATTGCATAGCTGCTGCTTGACCATCCTTTGGTTCGTCATGAAATATACGCAAGAGACCAAATAGCCAACGTCAGTCATTTGGATTATTCACCCACGAAAGCTCATGCTCCAATACGTCTGTTAGTCTATAAGGTGCCACGGGACTCTTTGCAGCAATATTCAGATTAGCCCTGATCCTAAAGGACCAGTCTCTTATCTCAGGTCAATTACACTTTAGGTCTTATACCAAAGTCAACTCTTGTAGCCAGTCCTATAGTAAACTATATGAAGATTTATTAACTAGGAAAAAGAAGTCAGAGAGTTACTTACAAGGTTAAAGCAAGCAAACACAGATGCACGAATGAGTTACACAGTCTTCCGTTTCTGCCATATTTCTCCTTTAGGACTAACCCAGACTAAACAACTGGGGATCTCTTACTTATGTCTAGAAACACCTTACCCCCCCACAGGGGGGCTGGGGAAGGGGGAACAATTTCTGTAGAACAGCAGCCCTTCACACTAATTAATATCCCTCTCCTGTATGGTGATTTGTGCAGCCACAGAGGATCACACGACACACACTCAACATATTACAACATGGAACACAGATAGAACTAAGATTAATGCATGGCATTCAACAGAGTCTAAACATTACATACTTTCTAAGCATTCTAATACCTATTTTATCAAAAGTATCTCACAAGACAGATTCCAGTATCTCTTAGTGTCCAGTTCAGACATGGGGGACTTGCCATAAGCTGGCCCCTGGCCTGTCATGATCATAGCCCTATGCAAATTCAAAGGAGGGAATTGATGACTATTAACCAAAGCCGACACTCAAGGAGGAATATATAGGGCAGATGAACAACACATAAAACCGAGAACACTTGGCACTAATGCTATTATATATTACTATAAAAATACTAAACTGTATTAAACAATATAATTAAGATCGAATCACAAAAATTAAAGAGCTAATGCTACGGCATTGGACTCAAGTCATCAATTGAGCCAAATCATCAGATTAATACAGCAGATAATCAACTCTTATAAATGCTAAAATTCGAATCCAAGGAGCTGGCTGAAAATCAGGGGTGAAATATGCCTTGGCTACAGACAACATGGCCTGACCCAGTTGGCATGAGACAGACTTTGGGCTAACGTCAACGAGGAAAAGTCTCCCTTAAACAAGCAGTTTTCTCGTAATATCTATTGTTACAAACCAAATTTTGTGGGAATGTGTGAACCCCAAAGGTATCAAATGTGAAAGAAAAACAAGGTTTGAGGATGTTTCCATAGTCTGGTCTCAGGATTAATATTCAAAGAGCTGGCCTCAGAAGGAAAAGGGGGCTCATCACCCATTAAAATAACTAGTTGCAAAGGTTTTAGCAGAAAAACTACCCACTGCATCACTACTCTTACAAATAAATGTGGACATCTCATGACAGATGTCACATCCTTTGCAAATAAGAGAAGGGGGTACTCGGTGACTCTTACAGTCTAACTGGGTAAAAGGTTACATAAGAGAAAAAACTACTTAAAGACAAGTTAAGAGAAATTCGCTTTGATGTGTATCAAAATAAATTCCATTCAAAATAGGAATAATTGACATCCATACTGGGGGTACGTCTTCACTACCAGCCGTATCGGCAGGTTAAAATCGATTGCTCAGGGATCGATATATCGCTTCTCATCTAGACGCAATATATTGATCCCCGAACGCACTTATATCAATTCCGTAACTCCACCAACCCGAACAGAGTTGCGGAATCAACAGGAGGAGCCGCGGACATTGATCCCGCACCGTGAGGACGGTGAGTAATTCGATCTTAGATACTTCGACTTCAGCTATGTTATTCACGTAGCTGAAGTTGCGTATCTAAGATCGATTTTCCCCTGTAGTGTAGACCAGCCCTGGGTCTGTATTCTCATATACGGTATTTTTCTTACATATTCCACCACCCCAATACTTGGAGTGAGTTTTTACTTCAGAACTCTGTAGCCTGAAGGGGGTAAATTACATCACAATAAATTTTTCACAATTATCCATCATTTCCTTTATTACTAACAAAACAAAATATACATATACACAACTCTCAGGTTTTCCAGTGATCACATAATTAGTCTCTTACTCTTTAACCACCATCTTTGTGTTTAATTTCATTTTCGCTGCTTACAAATCTTATACATCAGTTTTCTTTTAATTCCCACTTCCACCAAGTGAACTTTTGTGTCACGTTGTTGTTTACTCCAACATAGGTTCTTCCACATCTACAAGTTCATTTAACTTTGAGTCTTCTGTCATAAGTTTTGGAGAAAAGAGCCTCGCACTATGTAGCAAGATTTGCATCACGAACAAACAACCCCTGTATGCTATTTCCACACTTTCTAATCTTTCAAAGTAGCAGAAAGTGGAAGAGAAGTGATACCAATGCTTGAGACACAAGAACAAAATTATAAGACATTTTGTGTATCCTGAAGTCAACTCGGAATCGGACACATTCATTCCCTCGCTGTAGCCATCACTTGCACAAAAGGAAAGAATCCTTTGGCTCCTGGGGGAAAGAATGTCCTCTGAAGACATCAGCTGTTTCTCTTGTTACCTCATGAAATGTTGGATCCAAATGGAAAAGGACAATTGTTGACGATCTAACCCCAGCATCCTTTGGGACTAATCAGTGACACTGAACTAGGAAATGGTGTTCCAAAACAATTTCGCTTGTGCACTGTTCCCCATAGCTTGCTTACTTTGTGGTGCAAGCCAACAACTGGCTGCCTGCTATTTCTACCTGAGCTCTTGCCAAATCCTTGGTCTCGGTCAAGATGAATTTACATCCCAAATCTCAAGAGTGTTAGTGAGGAATGACTTCTCCCCAGCATGCTCAATTTCTTTCTTTAATCTGGTGGCACAGGTCTAAATTAGGGACTGGATACAAACCTGGATCTGAATTTCTGTAAGATAGTAGAGGTGGGGTTTCTTTTTGAAAACAGTCGCTTTTCCTGCAGCTACATCACATTCGACACTTAATTCATTTTATACACATTTACAGCACATACAAGGGGCGAGTTGAACAAAAACACCACGTCTATTTCTCCACATCTGCATAGTTAGGGACAGTACTTCCCAAAACACAGAAGATATCTTCAGGAGTAACCTCCTGTCAGGCCTGGGTCAAATATGCTTTGGGGGGAAAAAAATGGGCATTTTTGCCCAGTTGAAAGTCACATACTATGAAATTGTCTCCCTGGATCATCCGAGATAATATTGACCTAAAGAACTGAATGGCACGGTGATCGCAGACTGTCACTTCAGTCAGCTGCACGGTTTGGGGTCTGCTGTTGCTCACCATTTCAGACTGGAGACTTAAAAACACTCCTATTGCTTTGTTAGCATGCCAAATAGCTCGGAGTATTCTCTCCTGTTGATTGAACGGCACTTGAATTTCCTCTGTGTCATAATGGAGAGGTGGGAGGAAAGCAAAAATATACTAAGAAATGGCTATTTTAGCAAATTGTCATTTCTTTCAAAGTCCCCAATAAATCTGAGCTATGTCCTGTCAAACTAAACTAATATCCAGTTGTGTGACCAAAAGGACCCCAGGCATGAGAGAAAAAACCCACCTCACAGAGAGGTCATGAGACACATTCAGGGTCATGTAACGTGAAATTCCACAGCAGGTTACATCTGATAACTCAGAGGCAATACCAGTGATTCTCCCATCATATTCACAGAGTCATTCAAACCTCCTTCATTCACCACTGTCTCATTAATGAGTTGTGTTATTTACAAAAGCTTTAGCATCATCAGAAAGAGGGGGGTAGGAGTGCAAAACCAGCCAACTTTCCCATCTGTGAACAATCCCAACTCAGTAGGAAAATGACCAAAAGTGCCTTTGCCAATAGACTAAAACGGGGACTGAAACTCAGTATGATCACAGTGTTTGGGATCCATCGAATTCCCCTTCCAGTCCTATGAGACTCATCTCCAGCCCTAATGAGTCTGATTTAGGATCAAAGAAATCAAAGCACCATTCTGAAGCACAGAAAACTGAGGCCGCCGCATCACATGACTCTCTGGGATGTGGAGGGGTAGAATGTGAAGACGAGACCTTCTGTCTTAGCCCTGTGGAGAGTAATGCTGCTGGGCTGATGGGGAAGGAGGGGATCCCTCTAACTCTCCCCATCTTCTTCGGGTGTCACAGTGGCAGAAAAGACACTTTTTTCCCCCACCTATGCTCCTGCTTTTTATTATATTGAAATACATGAGAAAAATGGTAAAAGAAAATATATATAAACTGGTCTTAAGCACATCCTAGGGCAATGTGAGAACAAAAGGGAATGAGGCAATTTATCCTCAAAGCGGAACTTGATGACTCTCACAACTGCTTTGTGATGGGAGGAACAATGTAAATGCGATGTTCTGGGCTTTTTTAGACTATGAAAAGCCACAAAAGATGAGGTCAGCTCACGAGGAAATAGGCTTGCTAACCACACCAACTCCTGCAAGAGTAGCTGTCTTTTTCCATTGGGATAGCTAAGAGGAGCTAGCTAACTGCATGGGAAAAACCTAGTGGCGATAAGGCCCACATAGATTGTGCTTCAGTGTAGCTAATCAAGGTCATCCTTATCTCCCTCACCTTGGCTGATGGACATTTTTGGCAGGAGAGATACGCTCTCCCATGACTCATAGGAGCTGATAAGAGAGGACCACAGTGTTCACCCAAAGGAAGGGCGAGCAGCAAAACACAAAAGTGGACAACTCACCTGGGGAGGTGAGAGACCACAGTAAAGATAATTCTGCCAAAATCCTTAAAGATCATTAGGTGGGAATTAACAAAAGCATTAATGCAAAAACCAACCAAAAAAACCCAACAACTTTTATCAGGCTTTGAAAAGGTTTTTAAGGGTTTCTCTCATGTGTAATAAGGTGTGAGTTCAGTGTGGAGGTTTTCCCATATAAAACATTCATAGGGTCTTGCATCTTTGTGGATTCTCTGATGTGCATTGAGGTTTGATCTCCGCGTGAAGGTCTTCCTGCACTCACAGCACTCATAGGGTCTCTCTCCGGTGTGGATCCTCTGGTGTTTAATAAGGTTCGAGCTCTGACTGAAATTTTTCCCACACTCACAGCACTCATAGGGCCTCTCCCCCGTGTGGATTCTCTGATGCGTGATAAGGTCTGAGCGGTACCGGAAGGTTTTCCCGCATTCACAGCATTCATAGGGTCTTTCTCCAGTGTGCATTCTCTGATGTCTAGTTAGGTGTGAGCTGTGAGTGAAGGTTTTCCCGCACTCGCCGCATTCATAGGGGCGCTCTCCTGTATGGATCCTCTGATGTTTAATAAGGTTTGAACTCAAACTGAAGGTCTTCCCGCACTCAGCGCATTTATAGGGTCTCTCTCCCGTTGGGATTCTCTGCTGGGCTGTGGTTTCCTTGAAGTTGTTCTGAGTTTCCTGACAATTAGGGGATTTACCCACTTCCTCCCCTGGTTGGCTTTCCTGCTGTCTCTCTGGCCTATGCCGACTCTCACAGGCTTTTCCCTGCACATGATGCCTGGATACATTCCCTTGGGATCCTTGCAGTAACCCCCCATGTGATTCCACTTGCTGAGCATCTTCCTGCTGAGAATTCTGCTCCATATTCTCACTTAGCATCCCATCACCTGCTGGGATAGAGAAAGAAACCTCAAGACAAATCTACGCTACAAAATTAAGTTAACCTAAGTTCTGTTGACGTACACCCACCGCAGCAATTAAATTTCTTTTGCATGTCCACACAACGCTCCTTGCGTCGGCAGTGCACGTCCTCACCAGGAGCGCGTGCACCGACTTAACAGCCAGCGTGGGGCATTGTGGAACTGCTTCTGATAGGCAGCAACGGTTGATGTAAGCAGTGCAGTCTCTACACTGGCACTGCATCGACATAATTACATAGACTTAAGCACCACGCCTCTCGTGAAAGGGGAATTATTATTAGAACTTAAGAACGGCCACACTGGGTCAGACCAAAGGTCCATCTAGCCCAGTGTCCTGTCTTATGACAGTGGCCAATGCCAGGTGCCCCAGAATGAATGAACTGAACAGGTGATCATCAAATGACCCATCCCTTGTTGCCTGTTCCCAGCTTTTGGCAAATAGAGGTTAGAGACACCTTCCCTGCCCACCTTGACTAATAGCCATTGATGGACCTATCCTCCATAAGTTTATCTAGTTCTTTTTTGAGCCCTGTAATAGTCTTGGCCTCCCCAACATGCTCTGGCAAAGGGTTCTCCAGGTTGACTGTGCGTTGTGTGAAGAAATACTTTCTTTAATTTGTTTTATACCTGCTGCCCATTAATTTCATTTGGTGACCCCCTAGTTCTTGTGTTATGAGAAGGAGTAAACAACATTTCTTATCTACTTTCTCCACACCAGTCATGATTTTATAGGCTTCTCTCATATCCTCCCTTAGTTGTCTCTTTTCCAAGCTGAAAAGTTCCAGTCTTTTCAATCTCTGCTCACATTGAAGCCGTTCCATACCCCTTATCATTTTTGTTGCCCTTTTCTGTACCTTTTTCCAATTCCAACAGATCTTTTTTGAGATGGAGTGACTACCATCTGCATACAATATTCAAAATGTGGTCATACCATGGATTTATATAGAGGCAATAGGATATTTTCTGGCTTATTATCTATCCCTTTCTTAATGATGCCGAACATTCTGTTCACTTTTTTGATGCCGCTGCACATTGGCTGGATGTTTTCAGAGAACTATCCAGTGACTCCAAGATCTCTCTTGAGTGGTAACAGTTAATCATTTTATATGTATAGTTGGGATTATTTAAGTCATTTAAGTCGGCGCAGTGGGGTGAGAGATGCATTTTAGCGTAGACACATTCAGAGTTAGGTTGACATGAGGCAACCTAACTCTGTTGTGTAGACCAGCGCACAGAAAAAGTAATGGAAAAGGGGAGAGCTAAGCAAAGTAAGATGGAGAGACAGAAAAAAAATAAATCAGGAACTGAATTTCCCCAAACTCTTCCCCCTAGGAGAAAGAGAAGGGGCTGAAGTCTGCCTCCATCCCATCCAAACATTCAGGGGAGGGGAGACAAGGGAGGGAGCTATTGCCAGGTGAGAGTCAGGATGGGTAGGAAGCCATGAGCAATAGCTGCCCTGAGGATCTGACATCTGCTGGGGATAATCCTGAACTCGAGCACTCACAAGGCCTCTGTAGGGAACCCCAGCTCTTTCCTACAGGCGCTGACAGCTTTTGAGTGGATTTAATTATTCCTCACCTGAACAGGTGGCCATCAGAATCTCTCTTTCCTCTAAGCCCTGGAGAACTGGGGCCCCCGGCTCTTCCGTTTGTTTCACCTGGGAGATCACATCGGATCTGAACACAGGAAACCCTGCTCAGGGGAAGGAAAAGAAGCGAGATCAGGAGATTTCATTCATTCAGAAAAAAAATGTTTTATTTTAGCAGCCCAGTGTAATGCAGCTCCTCAAAAGCTCAAAGATGTGGGACACTGTGCTTAGGAGGGGTTTAACTATCCCCATCTCTGCTGGGAACACACAGCCAGCCACACACCATGAAAGGATCCCCAAAACACAGAGAAGGTAACTCCATGTCCCGGAAAGGGGAGACTCAGAGGGGTGCTCACTGACAGAGATCCAGAGAGAGTCATAGGGAAGATGGGCTGGGCGAGCAAGCTGTGACACGGAGGCCCAGTTGGTCTGACAAACCTACTCTGGATTAATTAAATGTATTCAAAAAGTTTCTTGTAAGACATCAAATGAATGCGGGCAAAGAGCAACAAAAACGATGAAAGGTCTAGAAAACATGACTGATGAGGGAAGATTGAAAATATTAGGTTTGTTTAGTCTGGAAAAGAGAAGATCAAGAGGGGACATGATAACAGTTTTCAAGTATATAAAAAGTTGTTACAAGGAGGAGGAAGAAAATTTGTTCTTAACCATTGAGGATAGGACAAGAAGCAATGGGCAGGAGGCTGGTCTAGATGACCTCTCGAGGTCCCTTCCAGTCCTATGATTCAGATAATCGTAAAATGTGTGCACTGATGCTATATGAGGAATAATGTAAACCTGGTGATATTATGCTTCAATGCAGCCATCCCCCCGCTTTCCCGTCTGCCCCCACACCCCGGGCTGGGAGTGGGTGGGTGGAGATGTGGACGGGGGACCAAGGCTGGGGATGTGTCTGGGGCCAAGCACAGCCATGGTGGGGGCTGGCAGCCAGGTTCATGGCTGGGTGTGACTCTGCTCCTCCCCTACTCCCAGCCCTGGCTCCAGGCCAGGAATGGAGCCATGGACAGCTGCCCAGGTGCAGGGCCAGGGGTGGGGCCGGATGGCACTCACTCCCTGCCCCCCATGGGGCTGGCCTGGGCCACCACCTCCCACCCCCAAATGTTCCTCTGAGCCCCACAATTTGGGGACCTCTGCTTTAACGTCTAACCAAACAAAGGGAGAGACAGGTTTCTTCCAGACAGGAGGGAAGGTCTCTCTGTCCAACATAAGGCCATGTCTATTCTAGCACTTATGTCGCAAAACTTTGGTCGCTCAGGACTGTGAAAAAAAACCACACATTCTGAGCAAGATAAGCTTTGCTGGCAAGAGACATTCTCCTGCCGACAGCCACTGCCACTTGTTGAACTGGTTTTATTAAATTGATGGGAAAGCTCTCTCCCGTTGGCATAATGCAGCTACACATGCATTCTCGCGGCAGTACAGCTAGGGTGACCAGACAGAAAATGTGAAAAATCGGGACGGAGGTGGGGGGTAATAGAAGTCTATATAAGAAAAAGACACAAAAATTGGGACTGTCCCTAAAAAAATTGGGACATCTGGTCACTCTAAGTACAGCTGTGCCCCAGGAAGCTTGTATGTGTAGACGTGGCTTAAATTCAGCATTGCAAGCTAAATACAACGGGACCTACATGTGCAAGTTAAGTAAAGAGGAGAAACAAGTTAACATGGGGACGCGAAGGCAGCATGGCACCAGCACACCGGAGAAGAAGGGACGTGGGATAGTCCTCTTCAAAAGTATACATTTCGGAGGTCTACTGGACTATAAAAGGCAGGAATAAGAAAGCCCTTTGTTATCCATTTCACCGAAGAACACCCTTAGCGGAAGTGAATGTTCTGGATCCTGGTTTGACCGGAAACCAGCAAGCTCTGCAGAAAGGCTTTGAGGCCAAGATAAAGCAGTGGACAAGGCCTGTATCTTGATAAGTTTGAGTCTTGGTCTCTAGAAAACACAATACAGGAGAACCTCCAAACTTCAAACCCCTCAGGAATGGAGTTTGTTCGTAACTAACTCTGACAAAACATTCTGGTTGTCCTTTCAAAAGTTTACAACTGAACACTGACTGAATACAGCTTTGAGACTTTACTGTGCAGAAGAAAATGCTGCTTTTAACCATCTTAATTGAAATGAAACAAGCACAGAAACAGTTTCCTTACCTTATCAGATCTTTTTTTAAAACTTCCTTTTATTTTTTCAGTAAGTTTACGTTTAACACAGCACAGTAGCGTATTTGCGTTTCGTTTTGTTTTTTGTCTCTGCTGCTGCTTGATTGCGTACATCCAGTTCCAAACGAGGTGTGTGCTTGACCGGTCAGTTCGTAATTCTAGTGTTCATAACTCTGAGGTTTTACTGCATACTTTTATTTGATTTGTAACTAATTCAGTTCTTATTACCCTTGCTCACTGCACATTTGAACCTGCCCATTTGAATCTTCGAGTCTGTTTTTTGTCAATAAACTTATATCTGTTTTCCCCATGAAGAGATTACACTGCTGCGTTGTTAGAAAGGACCCGCTCCAGAGTTGTAACCTTCCAAGCTGCAGGTACGCTGCCCCTTTGGGGGCACCAGACCTGGTAATTTCTGTGAGTGTCCAGTGACGGGGCTGGACACTACAGGGGGTGCTTCAGGGGAGTTGGAGGAAAGGTGTATGCCAAGGGTCAACCTGCAAGGCAAAGTGAGAGGTGGCAGACTCCTGAGAAGTTTCTTTGTGAGGGCTGAAGACTGGGAGTGGATACACAGATTAACTCCAGCACATCTCTCTCACCGTGGCAGGAGGAGAAGACAATGACACCTGAGAAGGTGTCACACATGGGCTGGTGGGGTTTAGAATAGGAGGGAGCAGGGATGTCACTGAATGCAGGATATCAGGGTTATCAGATGTCAGGAAAGCGCACAAAAACATAGGACTGGAAGGGCCCTCGAGAGCATCTAGTCCAGTCCCCTGCACTCATGGCAGAACTAAGTATTATCTAGACCAGAGGTTCTCAAACTGAGGGTTGGCACCCCTCAGGGGTTTGCAAAGTTATTACATGGAGGGTCATGAGCTGGCAGCCTCTGCCCCAAACCCCTCTTTGCCTCCAGCATGTATAATGGTGTTAAATATATAAAACAGTGTTTTTAATTTATAAGCCGGAGGAAGAGGGTTGCACTCAGAGGCTTGCTTTGCGAAAGGGATCACTCGTACAAAAGTTTGAGAACCTCTGATCTAGACCATCCCTGACAGGTGTGTGTCTAACCTGCTCTGAAAAATCTCCAGTGATGGAGATTCCACAACCTCTTATTCCAGTGCTTAACCACCCTGACAGTTAGAAAGTGGTGAATTAATTAATAAATTTGCACTGCTCGTCTTAAGCAGTACAGGACGGTATATTCCTGAGGTACAGTGCTGGGAGGATTTGGCTCTGGTGCCTTTCTCTGTGTGATTCATGAGTGGCTCTGGGAGCATTCATGCAATCTAGCTGGGTTTAGGGCTCCACATGCTGTCGTGCTGAGTGATAACAGGGCCTGGAGGGGTTTGCTGCTTGTCACTAGCAAAGCATTGCGAGAGACAGCCCAGGTTGGAGAGTTAAGGGGGCACAGCTGTCCCACACTGCACCCCGGGGATCCCGTCACAGGTGGGATAGCCAGTTCAGATAACTGTTTGTGGGAAAGAGAGAAAAAAATTACACTGATGGGATGTCTGAAGAAGTTAGACCTGCCTAGATGTCCATCAGGGATGGTCAGCCAGGCAGGCATGAAGACCATTTTCAAATCTTTTTTTCCCTCACTGCAGAAGAAACACTCCTTTGGTTTGAAGGAGACTTTTTTGTCACTAATCTCAGACTCCTGAAGGGAAGTATTAAAGGTGTCCGCACTCAGCCTGACCTGCTGGGTAACCACAGAGGGTATTGCAGCCCAGGGCCTCGTTTAGGAGAAGAATAATTCCACTCCAGGAGACAGAAAGGAGCAAGACCTGACCTCAGAGGACAGGAATTCAAATAGATGAGGAAGGGGACAGAAATGCTAGCCCATCACTCACCGTGACACTGTGACAACCCCAGGGGGAAAACAGGGGGGTCTGAACCCCAAAGCAAGGGTAGCATCTTTTTGTATGCAATATTACTGTACTATAAAAGTGTTCAATCGAGCAAGGTCTTATCTGAAAGCCTGCAATATGCTGGTCATTATGATCATTGTGAAATGTCCGTCTGAACACCACATGAGGAATTACGGATACTCACCTCTGTGATGCTTTCGAGTTTGTGACCAGACAAATGGAGAAACAAGTTGTCTCTTGGACAGGAGCGGAGGCAGCTGGCTACCCGTCTGCAACAGCATTCCCAGCACACTCCCCGCCATCACCTGGCCTGAGCCAGGGAAGCTAATGACCCAACCAGCAGAACAAATTCAGTGATGATCGTTAGGTGTGTCAGTGATGATAATGTAATATTCAGACCTATATATTTGCTTGAGATAGAAGTTTGGGTCTTGTCTGGCTCATCTGACTTTTTGATATTCTTGTATTCTTACTGATGTGTGAACAAAGACCAAAGACACCAGGTGTTACCTCTGCCCACAAGCAGATGGGGTGAAAAGAGATAGAATTAAAAGAGTGTTGCTGGGCCGAGTGGGAGTGTAATATACAAGCGTACACTCCAAGGACAGTCCTGCCTCAACTCCTCTCCCAAGATAAGGGCAAGCAACCAGTCGTGAGGAGCGAGGGGAGATTCAGGGTGGAAGGTATAAAAAACACTGAAAGCCAAAGAAATGTCTGTCTCTGACCAAAGCACAACCTCACTCCTTACCTTTCCCATGGAATACAGAAGAGGTGATACCAAAGCCCTCAGACTCATGACCCTCCAAAACAGAACATGACCATAAATTGTAAGCAGTGGGACCACCGAGGGCGTGCACTGCAGGTATAATTATGCCTTCTAAGGAAGAGGAAACTGGGACACTGGGAAAAAGGCAGTGCCGGCATGTAGGGCTATGGATAGGCTTGATTAATGACCATAAACATCGCATTGCCTGCATTTCGGACTGCTGATCTTCTGCTTTCTGTCTGCGTGCCAAGAAGCAGGGGAGGGCGAAGGAAAAGCCTGCCCCAACAATGACGTAAATTAACCAGGGTGGAATCAAAACAATGGAAAAGCCATGTACATGCAAACGACTAGGGAGATGGGAAGCGCACAGAAAGGGAAGAACAGGAGGAAGCAATACTGGCTGTTGAAACAGAGACATTTCGGGGGGAGTTAACATGGGTAAAAAGACAATTGAGCAGGAGACACAGGAACCAAGTGCTCCGCGCTAAGCACTGGCTGTCCACGCTGTAACGACTTTGAACAAAAAAACCTAGTTAGTTAATAATCATGGTCTACAAACACTGCATGTTTCATAGAATATCAGGGTTGGAAGGGACCTCAGGAGGTCACCTAGTCCAACCCCCTGCTCAAAGCAGGACCAATCTCCAGACAGATTTTTGCCCCACAGATCCCTAAATGGCCCCCCTCAAGGACTGAACTCACAACCTGGGTTTAGCAGGCCAGTGCTATCCTTCCCCCCAAGCCTAGCTAGTTAAGTTAGGTTTTAGTCTCAGAAGCGCATTTCAACTTGGATTTGTTAGTAACTATTTCTATCCCAATTCCCTCTCTTTGGTGTTACCTAAATAACTGTTCTTTAACAGATTTAGTTTTGTTTTATTGCACAAGCATCCCGGTGCAGAGCTGCACCCTGAGGACTGAAATCAGCCAAACTAAGGCCACATCTACAGGCAGCTGCGCCCCTGTAAGATCTCTCGTGTATAATTAAACCACCCTCAACGAGTGGCAGTAGCTATATGGGCAGGAGAAGCCCTCCCACTTTCACAGCACATTGGTGCTAATGCTGGTAAAGGGGTGATCTCGCTTGGCTAGTCTGAGCTGGTGTGCGTGAAGTAGGCTCATTGTTTGAGTGTCAGCCAGGGGTTGGAGCTTCTGTTTGTTATGCTGGACCTAACCTCAAGTTTTGCCTTAGCAAAGAGAAGGGGTTAGCATTCTGTAGCAGGGGAGGGTCTCTGGTAGCATGTGTGTCACTGGCACGTTGGGGTGATGCTGAAAAAGAGAGGAGGGTGCTTTGCGGGGGTGGCGTGAACCTTAACTCCGCATTTCCCCTTCCAAGAACCGAGGGGACGGGAACCCTTACCCAGTGAGGTCACATTCTCATAATTCTCCTGCATGACATCCCTGTAGAGGGCTCTCTGGGTCGGGTCCAGCAGAGCCCACTCTTCCCTGGTGAAATACACAGCCACCTCCTCGAAGGGCACCAGCCCCTGAAAGAGTGAGAGTCCCACACTCAGTACCTGCTGCCCCACTCACAACCCCACTATTCACGGGGGGGGGGACCTAGCAGATCGAAGCTCTGGGGGGCTCACAATCAGCAGGTCCCTCCTCCACCCTGCTCAGAGCAGCCAGCAAGCCTCAGAGTGAGGTGAGAAAGAGAGAACTTCCCAGTAGACAGCAAGGGCTGGGTCTTCACATTCATCACACACCTACTAGCCAGAGCCTGATACAGGAGATGGGGCCCCTAGCAGGCTCCAGACCTCTTGGTAGGAATCCCAACCCCCTCCCCATTCCCAACGGCTGGATGTCAGGGGCTGGAGCATCTCCCCTAAACCTCTCTGGTGGGTGTCCCCTTCATGTCGCTCAGAAGCCTTTGGTTAGTAGGTTGAGGCTCAGCACTAGTAATCTGGTTAATCTGGTAAATTTTCCCAGCTCAGGCCAAGGGGTTTGTTTCCTGTTCCAGTAATATGGAGATCTGAACCCCAACCTCCCATAGGTCTGTTCCTAGAATCCAGGCTCCCAGGTTGAACGAGTCCCAGCAGGTTCACCACATCCTGTTCTCATCCCTTTCTCCACCCTGTGGATTTCCTGCCCCCTCCCACCTCTTGACCAAACTCCTAAGCAATCCCCACCTCCTCTGTATTTTCTGCCTGCCTCTCTGCAGCACGAACCCACCAGCAACTCCCTCAGGAAACTTACCTGGACTGACTCCACTGAAGCCATTATCCTTCCTCGTCCCCGGGGAGGATGGGAGCATCGGGAGCCTAAGGCAGGTGTTACTCTGCAGCCTGTCAGGGTGAGAAGGGGGACTGGGGAGATTTCAGAAGGGGCTTTAATGCATTTCACATCACAGTTGCCCCTGGCTCTTTCCCTACCGACAGATTTTTCTTAAGAACAGGTTAGACAAACACCTGTCAGGGATGGTCTAGATAACACTTAATCCTGCCATGAGTGCAGGGACCTGGACTAGATGACCTCTTGAGGTCCCCTCCAGTTCTATGATTCTACGAAATTGCATCAGCCCCCTTGGTTGACCTGCTGCCCAGAATTCTTTTGGGCTGCATTCCTCTCTCCAGTTTTATTCTGGTCTGCAGTGATTCTGGTCTGCATCTCATGGTCCTAAAACTCAGGCTTCCAGCTGGCCAATGGCAGGGGTCAGGAAGGGATGTCATCCCCATCCCTGTCCCCTCCACCTCCCCAATGTATTCTGGGAGGTTTTTTGTTTTTATCTCCTTCCTCTGAAGCATCAGGGACAGCCACGGCTGGAGATGGGACAGTGGGTGGGGATAATCATTTCCCTGTCAGGGGCTTCAAGCATCTCACTCCCCACCCCCCATTCTCGGCCTCTGGCGCACAAGCAGTCTAGTCTGCTGTGGGCTGTGATACTTTGAGCTCATTCTGGCTGTTGGGTTTAGTGGGCGGGTAGTGGGTGGGGTTGATGCCCTGTGACACAGGAAGTCAGCCCAGATGATCCAGTGGACTCATCTGGCCTGAAACTCTATGAGTCCATAACTGGACCAGTTTGGGACCTTGTCACCACTCTCCCCACTTACTTCTCCTTCAGTTTCTCTATCTCCTTCTCCCTCTCCTCTCCCTCCAGCTGAGAGACTTGGCCCACACCTACGTCTGTGTTCCCTCCCACTCTTGCAATTGCTAACCGCAGCAAATGCCATTTGGAATCCCCAGCTCTGCTAATCACCAAAGGGGGTTCCTGCTATACAAACACAGCAGTGAAAAGGTTACTATGCACAGCTCCAAGGTCCCTATTTCCACAGCTGGGACTGTGAAGGAAGGGAAAAGATTTCAAAATGTGGGTTTTATCAGAATCAATAGTTCACAGGGTCGGTCCATATATACCATAGCCGCTCATTCATACTTATACCATGTTCTCTTCCCATTCATAAATTAATGGTTACACAAAATAATGATCTACTCTGGTGTTTCTACCGCCTGTAGGCTCAGGAAAGGCAATGGGGGCATTGGCGGGGGGTGCTGTAATATCTTGGAAGTTTTATTACACTCTAAAGCAAAGAAAATCTCATTCCCCACTTCCGGTACCTCCTTATCTGTTATGGTCAAGTATTCTCCAACAACTGCTTGAAAAACACATATACAATTTATATACAGGCTCGGCACTGATACATGTTTTATTCTTACTTTTGCAGTTAGTGTAAGAGGAGGTGTCAGAAAAAACTGACTTCAAATAAGCATTCTGTTGCAATAATTGGGCCTAAAATTTGTAATCTTCACTGTAAGAAGTATATGAAAGTTCTTAAGAGGTTACAATAACCTAGAACAAAAGTGGGTCACGTTCTTTTCAAGAATGAATGCTGTGCATGGGTGCAAGAAGACCAGATGGAGACAATTAAATTAGTCCAGACAAAAGGGGGCTACTGATATACTATGGGTATGTGATGTAAACAAGAAAACGTGGGAACAAGGCTGCCTATGCCAAATCTGTCATGGAAATAGATTTAGTTAGGAAACAAAATAAATTATGTCTCTCCTTTTCAATACTTTTGGAGGTTCTTAAAAAGAGACTTGGGGGGACAAGTCATCTCGCAGTGCACCCCAACCTGCCATCATTGCGTCATCTCACTTTCTCAACCCCAAGTCAGAAGAAACAAAGCAAACTGAAAGACTGTCTTCCTGAGAGGCC